>NW_026735663.1:0-109000 GCF_949786415.1 Peromyscus eremicus
AAGAAACACGCTCTGCTTTTGAGAATAGGGCACACATCTTCTCTACTGTGTTTCCTCTGGGGTCCAAACAGTGAGCTTGCTCAGAACAAAAGAATTGTGCTTCCTACACACACGGATCATATCTAGTTCAACTCTGCTTAGGAAACTGACAAGAACAGTAGCTCCTCTTCAGTCCCATACACTGTACTTGCTGGGAACAGACGCGAGTGCTATTTGCACTGTGTATGGCAAAGGAGCACAATAGTGACTCTTCTTACCAGAAAACAACTCTTGCTCGTAGGACCAGAACCTGGATGTGATTCAACTCCATTTAGGATTGGGAAACAAACACTAGCTCTCCTTACAAGAAACACACTCTGCTTTTGAGAAAAGAGCACTCTTCTACTCTACTGTGTTACCTATGGGATCCAAACAGTGAGCTTACTCAGAACAAAAGAACTGTGCTTCCTACACACACGGGCCATATCTAGTTCAAATTTGCTTAGGAAACTGACAAGAACAGTAGCTCCTCTTCCGTCCAATACACTGTACTTGCTGGGAACAGACGCGAGTGCTAATTGCACTGTGTATGGCAATGGGAGCGCAATAGTGACTTTCCTTACCAGAAAACAACTCTTGCTTGTAGGAACGGAAACTGCATGTGATTCAACTCCATTTAGGACTGCGAAACTAACGCTAGCTCGCCTTACAAAAAACACACTCTGCTTTTGAGGAAAGAGCACTCTTCTACTCTACTGTGTTTCCTATAGGGCCAGAACAGTGAGCTTGCTGAGTACAAAAGAACTGTGCTTCCTACACACATGGGCCATATCTAGTTCAACTCTGCTTAGGAAACTGACAAGAACAGTAGCTCCTCTTCAGTCCAATACACTGTACTTGCTGGGAACAGACGCGAGGGCTATTTGCACTGTGTATGGCAAAGGGAGCGCAATAGTGACTCTTCTTACCAGAAAACAACTCTTGCTCGTAGGACCAGAACCTGGATGTGATTCAACTCCATTTAGGATTGGTAAACAAACGCTAGCTCGCCTTACAAGAAACACACTCTGCTTTTGAGAAAAGAGCACTCTTGTAATCTACTGTGTTTCCTATGGGATCCAAACAGTGAGCTTGCTCAGAACCAAAGAACTGTGCTTCCTACACACACGGGCCATATCTAGTTCAAATTTGCTTAGGAAACTGACAAAACAGTAGCTCCTCTTCAGTCCCATACACTGTACTTGCTGGGAACAGACGCGAGTGCTATTTGCACTGTGCATGGCAATGGGAGCGCAATATTGACTTTCCTTACCAGAAAACAACTCTTGCTCGTATGACCAAAATCTGCATGTGATTCAACTCCATTTAGGACTGGGAAACAAACACTAGCTCACCTTACAAGAAACACAGTCTGCTTCTGAGAAAAGAGCACTCTTCTACTCTACTGTGTTTCCTATAGGTTCAGAACAGTGAGCTTGCTGAGTACAAAAGAACTGTGCTTCCTACACACATCGGCCATATCTAGTTCAACTCTGCTTAGGAACCTGACAAGAACAGTAGATCCTCTTCAGTCCAATACACTGTACATGCTGGGAACAGACGCCAGTGCTATTTGCCCTGTGTATGACAATGGGAGCGCAATAGTGACTCTTCTTACCAGAAAAAACTCTTGCTCGTAGGACCAGAAACTGCATGTGATTCAACTCCATTTATGACTGGGAAACAAATGCTAGCTTGCCTTACAAGAAACACAGTCTGCTTTTGAGAAAAGAGCACTCTTCTACTCTACTGTGTTTCTTACAGGGCCAGAACAGTGAGCTTGCTAATAACAAAAGAACTGTGAGTCCGACACACACGGCCATATCTAGTTCAACTCTGCTTAGGAAACTGACAAAAACAGTAGCTCCTCTTCAGTCCAATACACTGTGCATACTGGGAACAGACGCGAGTGCTATTTGCACTGTGTACGGCAATTGGAGCACAATAGTGACCCTTCTTACCAGAAAACAACTCTTGCTCTTAGGACCAGAAACTGCATTTGATTCAATCCACTTAAGACTGGGAAACAAACGCTAGCTTGCCTTACTAGAAACACGCTCTGCTTTTGAGAGTATGGCACACATCTACTCTACTGTGTTTCCTATGGGGTCCAAACAGTGCGCTTGCTCAGAACAAAAGAACTGTGCTTCCTACACACACGGGTCATATCTAGTTCAACTCTGCTTAGGAAACTGACAAAAACAGTAGATCCTCTTCAGTCAATTACACTGTACTTGCTGGGAACAGAATCGAGGGCTATTTGCACCGTGTATGACAATAGGAGCACAATAGTGACTCTTTTTACCAGAAAACAACTCTTGCTCGTAGGGACCAGAATCTGCATGTGATTCAACTCCATTTAGGATTGGGAAACAAACGCTAGCTCGCCTTACAAGAAACACACTCTGCTTTTGAGAAAAGAACACTCTTCTACTCTACTATGTTTTCTCTGTGGTCCGAACAGTGAGCTTGCTGAGAACAAAAGAACTGTGCTTCCTACACACACGGGCCATATCTAGTTCAACTCTGCTTAGGAAACTGACAAGAACAGTAGCTCCTCTTCAGACCAATACACTGTACTTGCTGGAAACAGACACGAGTGCTATTTGTAATGTGTATGGCAATGGGAGCTCAATAGTGTCTCTTCTTACCAGAAAACAACTCTTGCTCATAGGACCAGAAACTGCATGTGATTCAACTCCATTTAGGATTGGGAAACAAACGTCAGCTCGCTTACAAGAAACACACTCTGCTTTTGAGAATAGGGCACACATCTACTCTACTGTGTTTCCTGTGGGTTCCAAACAGTGAGCTTGCTCAGAACAAAAGAACTGTGCTTCCTACGCACACGGGCCATATCTAGTTCAACTCTGCTTAGGAAACTGAAAAGAACAGTAGCTCCTCTTCAGTCCAATACACTGTACTTGCTGGGAAGAGATGCGAGTGCTATTTGTACTGTGTTTGGCAATGGGAGCGCAATAGTGACTTTCCTTACCAGAAAACAACTCTTGCGCGTAGGACCAAAAACTGCATGTGATTCAACTCCATTTAGGACTGGAAAAAAAACGCTAGCTCGCCTTACAAGAAACACACTCTGCTTTTGAGAAAAGAGCACTCATCTACTCTACTGTGTTTCCTATAGAGCGAGAACAGTGAGCTTGCTCAGAACAAAAGAACTGTGCGTCCTACACACACGGGCTATATCTAGTTCAACTCTGCTTAGGAAACTGACAAGAACAGTAGATCCTCTTCAGTCCAATACGCTATACATGCTGGGAAAAGACGCCAGTGCTATTTGCACTGTGTATGGCAATGGGAGCACAATAGTGACTCTTCTTACCAGAAAACAACTCTTGCTTGTAGGACCAGAAACTGCATGTGATTCAACTCCATTCAGATCTGGGATGCAAACGCTATCTCGCCTTACAAGAAACACACTCTGCTTTTGAGAAAAGAGCACTGAGTTTCCTATGGGGTCTGCACAGTGAGCTAGCTCAGAACAAAAGAGCTGTGCTTCCTATACACACGGGCCATATCTAGTTCAACTCTGCTTAGGAAACTGACAAGAACAGTAGCTCCTCTTCAGTCCAATACACTGTACTTGCTGGGAACAGATGCGAGTGCTATTTGCACTGTGTTTGGCAATGGGAGCACAATAGTGACTTTCCTTACCAGAAAACAACTCTTGCGCGTAGGACCAAAAACTGCATGTGATTCAACTCCATTTAGGACTGGGAAACAAACGCTAGCTTGCCTTACAAGAAACACACTCTGCTTTTGAGAAAAGAGCACTCTTCTACTCTACTGTGTTTCCTATGGGGTTCGAAATGTGAGCTTGCTCAGAACAAAAGAACTGTGCTTCCTACACACACGGGCCATATCTAGTTCAACTCTGCTTAGGAAACTGACGAGAGCAGTAGCTCCTCTTCAGTCCAATACACTGTACTTGCTGGGAACAGATGCGAGTGCTATTTGCACGGTATACAGCAATGGGAGCAAAATAGTGACTCTGCTTACCAGAAAACAACTCTTGCTCTTATTACCAGTAACTGCATGTGATTCAAATTCACTTTGGACTGGGAAACAAACGCTAGCTCGCCTTACAAGAAACACACTCTGCTTTTGAGAAAAGAGCACTCTTCTACTCTACTGTGTTTCCTATGGGGTCCGAACAGTGAGCTTGCTCAGAACAAAAGAACTGTGCTTCCTATACACACCGGCCATATCTAGTTCAACTCTGCTTAGGAAACTGACAAGAACAGTAGATCCCCTTCAGTCCAATACACTGTACTTGCTGGAAACAGACGCGAGTGCTATTTGCACTGTATACGGCTTTGGGAGGGCAATAGTGACTCTTTTTACCAGAAAACATCTCTTGCTCGTAGGGCCAGAAACTGCATGTGATTCAACTCCACTTAGGACTGGGAAACAAATGCTAGCTTGCCTTACAAGAAACAAGCTCTGCTTTTGAGAAAAGGGCACACATCTACTCTACTGTGTTTTCTATAGGGCCAGAACAGTGAGCTTGCTCAGAACAAAAGAACTGTGCTTCCTACAAACAGAGGCCATATCTAGTTCAACTCTGCTTAGGAAACTAACGAGAACAGTAGCTCCTCTTCATTCCAATACACTGTACTTGCTGGGAACAGACGCGAGTGCTATTTGCACTGTGTACAGCAATGGGAGCACAATAGTGACTCTTCCTACCAGAAAACACCTCTGCCTCTTAGGACCAAAAACTGCATGTGATTCAACTCCACTTAGGACTGGGAAACAAACGCTAGCTTGCCTTACAAGAAACAAGCTCTGGTTTTGAGAATAGGGCACACTTCTACTCTACTGTGTTTCCTATGGGGTCCGAACAGTGAGCTTGCTCAGAACAAAAGAACTGTGCTTCCTACACAAACGGGCCATATCTAGTTCAATTATGCTTAGGCAACTGACAAGAACAGTAGATCCCCTTCAGTCCAATACACTTTACTTGCTGGGAACAGACTCCAGTGCTATTTGCACTGTGTATGACAATGGGAGCGCAATAGTGACTCTTCTTACCAGAAAACAACTCTTGCTCGTAGGACCAGAAACTGCATGTGATTCAACTCCATTTAGGTCTGGGAAGCAAACGCTAGCTTGCCTTAAAGAAACACACTCTGCTTTTGAGAAAAGATGACTCTTCTACTCCTCTGTGTTTCCTATAGGGCCAGAACAGTGAGCTTGCTCAGAACAAAAGAAATGTGCTTCATACACACACGGGCCATATCTAGTTCAACTCTGCTTAGGAACCTAACAAGAACAGTAGATCCTCTTCAGTCCAATACACTGTACATGCTGGGAACAAATGCCAGTGCTATTTTCCCTGTGTATGACAATGGGAGCACAATAGTGACTCTTCTTACCAGAAAAAACTCTTGCTTGTAGGACCAAAAACTGCATGTGATTCAAGTCCATTTAGGACTGGGAAACAAACGCTAGCTCGACTTACAGGAAACACACTCTGCTTTTGAGAAAAGAGTACTCTTCTACTCTACTGTGTTTCCTATAGGGCCAGAACAGTGAGCTTGCTCAGAACAAAAGAACTGTGCTTCCTACACTCACGGGCCATATCTAGTTCAACTCTGCTTAGGGAACTGACGAGAACAGTAGCTCCTCTTCAGTCCAATACACTGTACTTGCTGGGAACAGATGCGAGTGCTATTTGCACGGTGTACGGCAATGGGAGCACAATAGTGACTCTTCTTACCAGAAAACAACTCTTGCTCTTAGTACCAGTAACTGCATGTGATTCAACTCCATTTAGGACTGGGCAACAAACGCTAGCTCGCCTTACAAGAAACTCACTCTGCTTCTCAGAGAAGAGCACTCTTCTACTCTACTGTGTTTCCTACAATGCCAGAATAGTGAGCCTGTTCAGAACAAAAGAACTGTGCTTCCTACACACAGGGGCAATATCTAGGTCAATTCTGCTTATGAAACTGACAAGAAGAGTAGATCCTCTTCAGTCCAATACACTGTACTTGCTGGGAACAGACGCGAGTGCTATTTGCACTGTGTATGGCAATGGGAGCACAATAGTGACTTACCTTACCAGAAAACAACTCTTGCTCGTAGTATTAAAAACTGCATGTGATTCAACTCCATTTAGGACTGGGCAACAAACGCTAGCTCGCCTTACAAGAAACTCACTCCGCTTTTGAGAAAAGATCACTCTTCTACTCTACTGTGTTTTCTATAGGGCCAGAACAGTGAGCTTGCTCAGAACAAAAGAACTGTGCTTCCTACACACACGGCCATATCTAGTTCAACTCTGCTTAGGAAACTGACAAGAACAGTAGCTCCTCTTCAGTCCAATACATTGTATTTGATGGGAACAGACGCCAGTGCTATTTCCCCTGTGTATGAAAATGGGAGTTCAATAGTGACTCTTCTTACCAGGAAAAAATCTCTTGATCGTAGGACCAGAAACTACATGTGATACAACTCCATTTAGGACTGCGCAACAAACGCTAGCTTGCCTTACAAGAAAAACACTCTGCTTTTGAGAAAAGGGCACTCTTCTACTCTAATGTGTTTCCTATGGGTTCGATCAGTGAGCTTACAGTACAAAAGAACTGTGCTTCCTACACACACGGGCCATATCTAGTTCAACTCTGCTTAGGAAACTGACAAGAACAGTAGCTCCTCTTCAGTCCAATACACTGTACTTGCTGGGAACAGAAGTGAGTGCTGTTTGCACTGTGTATGGCAATGGGAGCGCAAGAGTGACTTTTTTTTTTTACCAGAAAACAACTCTTGCTCGTAGGAACGGAAACTGCATGTGATTCAACTCCATTTAGGACTGCGAAACAAACGCTAGCTCGGCTTACAAGAAACACTCTCTTCTTTTGAGAAAAGAGCACTCTTCTACTCTACAGTGTTTCCTATGGGGTCCGAACAGTGAGATTGCTCAGACAAAAGAACTGTGCTTCCTACACACATGGGCCATATCTAGTTCAACTCTACTTAGGAAACTGACAAGAACAGTAGCTCCTCTTCAGTCCAATACAATGTACTTGCTGGGAAGAGACGCGAGTGCTATTTGCACTGCGTATGTCAATGGGTGCGCAATAGTGACTTTCAATACCAAAAAACAACTCTAGCTCGTAGGACCAAAAACTGCATGTGATTCAACTCCATTTAGGACTGCGAAACAAACTCTAGCTCGCCTTACAAGAAACACACTCTGCTTTTGAGAAAAGAGCACTCTTCTACTCTACTGTGTTTCCTACAGTGCCAAAGCAGTGAGCTTGCTCAGAACAAAAGAACTGTGCTTTCTACACATATGGCCATATCTAGTTCAATTCTGCTTAGGAAACTGACAAGAACAGTGGATCCTCTTCCGTCCCATACACTATACTTACTGGGAACAGACGCCAGCGCTATTTGCCCTGTGTATGACAATGGGAGCACAATAGTGATTCTTCTTACCAGAAAACAACTCTTGCTCGTAGGACCAGAAACTGCATGTGATTCAACTCCATTTAGGACTGGGAAACAAACGCTAGCTTGCTTTACAAGAAAAACACTCTGCTTTTGAGAAAAGAGCAGTCTTCTACTGTACTGTGTTTCCTATAGGGCCAGAATAGTGAGCTTGCTCAGAACAAAAGAACTGTGCTTCCTACACACACGGGCTATATCTAGTTCAACTCTGCTTAGGAAACTGACAAGAACAGTAGCTCCTCTTCAGTCCAACACATTGTACATGCTGGGGACAGACGCCAGTGCTATTTGCCCTGTGTATGATAATGGGAGCGCAATAGTGACTCTTCTTACCAGAAAACAACTCTTGCTCGTAGGATCAGAAACTGCATGTGATTCAACTCCATTTATAACTGGGAAACAAACGCTAGCTCGCCTTACAATAAACACACTCTGCTTTTGAGAAAAGAGCACTCTTCTAGTCTAATGTGTTTTTTGTAGAGCCAGAATAGTGAGCTTGCTCAGAACAAAAGAACTGTGCTTCCTACACACACCGACTATATCTAGTTCAACTCTGCTTAGGAAACTGACAAGAACAGTAGATCCTCTTCAGTCCAATACACTGTTCATGCTGGGAACAGACACCAGTGCTATTTGCCCTGTGTATGAAAATGGGAGCACAATAGTGACTCCTCTTACCAGAAAACAACTCTTGCTCGTAGGACCAGAAACTGCATGTGATTCAACTCCATTTAGGACTGCGAAACAAACGCTAGCTCGCCTTAAAAGAAACACACTCTGCTTTTGAGAAAAGAGCACTCTTCTACTCTACTGTGTTTCCTACAGTGCCAAAGCAGTGAGCTTGCTCAGAACAAAAGAACTGTGCTTTCTACACATATGGCCATATCTAGTTCAATTCTGCTTAGGAAACTGACAAGAACAGTGGATCCTCTTCCGTCCCATACACTATACTTACTGGGAACAGACGCCAGCGCTATTTGCCCTGTGTATGACAATGGGAGCACAATAGTGATTCTTCTTACCAGAAAACAACTCTTGCTCGTAGGACCAGAAACTGCATGTGATTCAACTCCATTTAGGACTGGGAAACAAACGCTAGCTTGCTTTACAAGAAAAACACTCTGCTTTTGAGAAAAGAGCAGTCTTCTACTGTACTGTGTTTCCTATAGGGCCAGAATAGTGAGCTTGCTCAGAACAAAAGAACTGTGCTTCCTACACACACGGGCTATATCTAGTTCAACTCTGCTTAGGAAACTGACAAGAACAGTAGCTCCTCTTCAGTCCAACACATTGTACATGCTGGGGACAGACGCCAGTGCTATTTGCCCTGTGTATGATAATGGGAGCGCAATAGTGACTCTTCTTACCAGAAAACAACTCTTGCTCGTAGGATCAGAAACTGCATGTGATTCAACTCCATTTATAACTGGGAAACAAACGCTAGCTCGCCTTACAATAAACACACTCTGCTTTTGAGAAAAGAGCACTCTTCTAGTCTAATGTGTTTTTTGTAGAGCCAGAATAGTGAGCTTGCTCAGAACAAAAGAACTGTGCTTCCTACACACACCGACTATATCTAGTTCAACTCTGCTTAGGAAACTGACAAGAACAGTAGATCCTCTTCAGTCCAATACACTGTTCATGCTGGGAACAGACACCAGTGCTATTTGCCCTGTGTATGAAAATGGGAGCACAATAGTGACTCCTCTTACCAGAAAACAACTCTTGCTCGTAGGACCAGAAACTGCATGGGATTCAACTCCATTTAGGACTGCGAAACAAACGCTAGCTCGCCTTACAAGAAACACACTCTGCTTTTGAGAAAAGAGCACTCTTCTACTCTACTGTGTTTCCTTTGGGGTCCAAACAGTGAGCTTGCTCAGAACAAAAGAACTGTGCTTCCTACACACACGGGCTATATCTAGTTCAACTCTGCTTAGGAAACTGACAAGAACAGTAGCTCCTCTTCAGTCCAATACACTGTACTTGATGGGAACAGACGTGAGTGCTATTTGCACTGTGTATGTCAATGGGAGCACAATAATGACTTTCCTTACCAGAAAACAACTCTAGCTCGTAGGACTAGAAACTGCATGTGATTCAACTCCATTTAGGACTGGGAACCAAACGCTAGCTCGCCTTACAAGAAACACACTCTGCTTTTGAGAAAAGAGCACTCTTCTACTCTACTGTGTTTCCTACAGGGCCAAAACAGTGAGCTTGCTCAGAACAAAAGAACTGTGCTTCCTACACACACGGCCATATCTAATTCAATTCTGCTGAGGAAACTGACAAGAACAGTAGATCCTCTTGCGTCCCCTACACTGTACTTGCTGGGAACAGACGCCAGTGCTATTTGCCTGTGTATGACAATGGGAGCACAATAGTGACTCTTCTTACCAGAAAACAACTCTTGATCGTAGGACCAGAAACTGCATGTGATTCAACTCCATTTAGGACTGGGAAACAAAACTAGCTCGCCTTACAAGAAACACACTCTGCTTTTGAGAAAAGAGCACTCTTCTTCTCTACTATGTGTCCTATGGTTTCCGAACAGTGAGCTTGCTCAGAACAAAAGAACTGTGCTTCCTACTCACACGGGCCATATCTAGTTCAACTCTCCTTAGGAAACTGACAAGAACAGTAGCTCCTCTTCAGTCCAATACACTGTACTTGCTGGGAAGGGATGCGAGTGCTATTTGTACTGTGTTTGGCAATGGGAGCACAATAGTGACTTTCCTTACCAGAAAACAACTCTTGCGCGTAGGACAAAAAACTGCATGTGATTCAACTCCATTTAGGACGGCAAAAAAAAACGCTAGCTCGCCTTACAAGAAACACACTCTGCTTTTGAGAAAAGAGCACTCATCTACTCTACTGTGTTTCCTATAGGGCGAGAACAGTGAGCTTGCTCAGAACAAAAGAACTGTGCGTCCTACACACACGGGCTATATCTAGTTCAACTCTGCGTAGGAAACTGACAAGAACAGTAGATCCTCTTCAGTCCAATACGCTATACATGCTGGGAAAAGACGCCAGTGCTATTTGCCCTGTGTATGACAATGCGAGCACAATAGTGACTCTTCTTAGCAGAAAACAACTCTTGCTTGTAGGACCAGAAACTGCATGTGTTTCAACTCCATTCAGATCTGGGATGCAAACGCTATCTCGCCTTACAAGAAACACACTCTGCTTTTGAGAAAAGAGCACTGAGTTTCCTATGGGGTCTGCACAGTGAGTTAGCTCAGAACAAAAGAGCTGTGCTTCCTATACACACGGGCCATATCTAGTTCAACTCTGCTTAGGAAACTGACAAGAACAGTAGCTCCTCTTCAGTCCAATACACTGTACTTGCTGGGAACAGATGCGAGTGCTATTTGCACTGTGTTTGGCAATGGGAGCACAATAGTGACTTTCCTTACCAGAAAACAACTCTTGTGCGTAGGACCAAAAACTGCATGTGATTCAACTCCATTTAGGACTGGGAAACAAACGCTAGCTTGCCTTACAAGAAACACACTCTGCTTTTGAGAAAAGAGCACTCTTCTACTCTACTGTGTTTCCTATGGGGTTCGAAATGTGAGCTTGCTCAGAACAAAAGAACTGTGCTTCCTACACACACGGGCCATATCTAGTTCAACTCTGCATAGGAAACTGACGAGAGCAGTAGCTCCTCTTCAGTCCAATACACTGTACTTGCTGGGAACAGATGCGAGTGCTATTTGCATGGTATACGGCAATGGGAGCAAAATAGTGACTCTTCTTACCAGAAAACAACTCTTGCTCTTAGTACCAGTAACTGCATGTGATTCAACTTCACTTTGGACTGGGAAACAAACGCTAGCTCGCCTTACAAGAAACACACTCTGCTTTTGAGAAAAGAGCACTCTTCTACTCTACTGTGTTTCCTATGGGGTCCGAACAGTGAGCTTGCTCAGAACAAAAGAACTGTGCTTCCTATACACACCGGCCATATCTAGTTCAACTCTGCTTAGGAAACTGACAAGAACAGTAGATCCCCTTCAGTCCAATACACTGTACTTGCTGGAAACAGACGCGAGTGCTATTTGCACTGTATACGGCTTTGGGAGGGCAATAGTGACTCTTTTTACCAGAAAACATCTCTTGCTCGTAGGGCCAGAAACTGCATGTGATTCAACTCCACTTAGGACTGGGAAACAAACGCTAGCTTGCTTTACAAGAAACAATCTCTGCTTTTGAGAAAAGGGCACACTTCTACTCTACTGTGTTTTCTATAGTGCCAGAACAGTGAGCTTGCTCAGAACAAAAGAACTGTGCCTCCTACACACAGGGGCCATATCTAGTTCAACTCTGCTTAGGAAACTAATGAGAACAGTAGCTCCTCTTCATTCCAATACACTGTACTTGCTGGGAACAGACGCGAGTGCTATTTGCACTGTGTAGAGCAATGGGAGCACAATAGTGACTCTTCCTACCAGAAAACACCTCTGGCTCTTAGGACCAGAAACTGCATGTGATTCAACTCCACTTAGGACTGGGAAACAAACGCTAGCTTGCCTTACAAGAAACAAGCTCTGGTTTTGAGAATAGGGCACACTTCTACTCTACTGTGTTTCCTATGGGGTCCGTACAGTGAGCTTGCTCAGAACAAAAGAACTGTGCTTCCTACACAAACGGGCCATATCTAGTTCAATTATGCTTAGGCAACTGACAAGAACAGTAGATCCCCTTCAGTCCAATACACTGTACTTGCTGGGAACAGACTCCAGTGCTATTTGCACTGTGTATGACAATGGGAGCGCAATAGTGACTCTTCTTACCAGAAAACAACTCTTGCTCGTAGGACCAGAAACTGCATGTGATTCAACTCCATTTAAGTCTGGGAAGCAAACGCTAGCTTGCCTTACAAGGAACACACTCTGCTTTTGAGAAAAGATGACTCTTCTACTCCTCTGTGTTTCCTATAGGGCCAGAACAGTGAGCTTGCTCAGAACAAAAGAAATGTGCTTCATACACACACGGGCCATATCTAGTTCAACTCTGCTTAGGAACCTAACAAGAACAGTAGATCCTCTTCAGTCCAATACACTGTACATGCTGCGAACAAATGCCAGTGCTATTTTCCCTGTGTATGACAATGGGAGCGCAATAGTGACTCTTCTTACCAGAAAAAACTCTTGCTTATAGGACCAAAAACTGCATGTGATTCAAGTCCATTTAGGACTGGGAAACAAACGCTAACTCGGCTTACAAGAAACTCACTCCGCTTTTGAGAAAAGATCACTCTTCTACTCTACTGTGTTTTCTATAGGGCCAGAACAGTGAGCTTGCTCAGAACAAAAGAACTGTGCTTCCTACACACACGGGCCATATCTAGTTCAACTCTGCTTAGGAAACTGACGAGAACAGTAGCTCCTCTTCAGTCTAATACACTGTACTTGCTGGGAACAGATGCGAGTGCTATTTGCACAGTGTACGGCAATGGGAGCACAATAGTGACTCTTCTTACCAGAAAACAACTCTTGCTCTTAGTACCAGTAACTGCATGTGATTCAACTCCATTTAGGACTGGGCAACAAACGCTAGCTCGCCTTACAAGAAACTCACTCTGCTTCTCAGAGAAGAGCACTCTTCTACTCTACTGTGTTTCCTATAGGGCCAGAATAGTGAGCTTGTTCAGAACAAAAGAACTGTGCTTCCTACACACAGGGGCAATATCTAGGTCAATTCTGCTTATGAAACTGACAAGAAGAGTAGATCCTCTTCAGTCCAATACACTGTACTTGCTGGGAACAGACGCGAGTGCTATTTGCACTGTGTATGGCAATGGGAGCACAATAGTGACTTACCTTACCAGAAAACAACTCTTGCTCGTAGTATCAAAAACTGCATGTGATTCAACTCCATTTAGGACTGGGCAACAAACGCTAGCTCGCCTTACAAGAAACTCACTCCGCTTTTGAGAAAAGATCACTCTTCTACTCTACTGTGTTTTCTATAGGGCCAGAACAGTGAGCTTGCTCAAAACAAAAGAACTGTGCTTCCTACACACACGGCCATATCTAGTTCAACTCTGCTTAGGAAACTGACAAGAACAGTAGATCCTCTTCAGTCCAATACACTGTACATGCTGGGAACAGACGCCAGTGCTATTTGCCCTGTGTATGACAATGGGAGCACAATAGTGACTCTTTTTACTAGAAAACAACTCTTGCTCGTAGGACCAGAAACTGCATGTGATTCAACTCCATTTAGGACTGGGAAACAAATGCTAGCTAGCCCTACAAGAAACACACTCTGCTTTTGAGAAAAGAGCACTCTTCTACTCTACTGTGTTTTCAACAGGGCCAAAACAGTGAGCTTGCTCAGAACAAAAGAACTGTGCCTCCTACACACACGGGCTATATCTAGTTCATCTCTGCTTAGGAAACTGACAAGAACAGTAGCTCCTCTTCAGTCCAATACACTGTACTTGATGGGAACAGACGCCAGTGCTATTTCCCCTGTGTATGAAAATGGGAGTTCAATAGTGACTCTTCTTACCAGAAAAAAATCTCTTGATCGTAGGACCAGAAACTGCATGTGATTCAACTCCATTTAGGACTGCGCAACAAATGCTAGCTTGCCTTACAAGAAAAACACTCTGCTTTTGAGAAAAGGGCACTCTTCTACTCTACTGTGTTTTCTATGGCTTCGATCAGTGAGCTTACAGTACAAAAGAACTGTGCTTCCTACACACACGGGACATATCTAGTTCAACTCTGCTTAGGAAACTGACAAGAACAGTAGCTCCTCTTCAGTCCCATACACTGTACTTGCTGGGAACAGACGCGAGTGCTATTTGCACTGTATATGGCAATGGGAGCGAAATAGTGACTCTTCTTACCAAAAACAAATCTTGCTTGTAGGACCAGAAACTGCATGTGATTCAACTCCTTTTAGGACGGGAAACAAACGCTAGCTCGCCTTACAAGAAAAACTCTCTTCTTTTGAGAAAAGAGCACTCTTCTACTCTACAGTGTTTCCTATGGGGTCCGAACAGTGAGATTGCTCAGAACAAAAGAACTGTGCTTCCTACACACATGGGCCATATCTAGTTCAACTCTACTTAGGAAACTGAGAAGAACAGTAGCTCCTCTTCAGTCCAATACCATGTACTTGCTGGGAAGAGACGCGAGTGCTATTTGCACTGCGTATGTCAATGGGTGCGCAATAGTGACTTTCAATACCAAAAAACAACTCTAGCTCGTAGGACCAAAAACTGCATGTGATTCAACTCCATTTAGGCCTGCAAAACAAACTCTAGCTCGCCTTACAAGAAACACACTCTGCTTTTGAGAAAAGAGCACTCTTCTACTCTACTGTGTTTCCTACAGTGCCAAAGCAGTGAGCTTCCTCAGAACAAAAGAACTGTACTTTCCACACATACGGCCATATCTAGTTCAATTCTGCTTAGGAAACTGACAAGAACAGTAGATCCTCTTCCGTCACATACACTGTACTTACTGGGAACAGACGCCAGCGCTATTTGCCCTGTGTATGACAATGGGAGCACAATAGTGACTCTTCTTACCAGAAAACAACTCTTGCTCGTAGGACCAGAAACTGCATGTGATTCAACTCCATTTAGGACTGGGAAACAAACGCTAGCTCGCTTTACAAGAAAAACACTCTGCTTTTGAGAAAAGAGTACTCTTCTACTCTAGTGATTCCTGTGGGGTGTGAACAGTGAGCTTGCTCAGAACAAAAGAACTGTGCTTCCTACACACATGGGCCATATCCAGTTCAATTCTGCTTAGGAAACTGACAAGAACAGTAGATCCTCTTCAGTCCAATACACTGTACATTCATGGGACAGATGCTAGTGCTATTTGCAATGTGTATGATAATGGGACCGCAATAGTGACTCTTCTTACCAGAAAACATCTCTTGCTCATAGGACCACAAACTGCATGTGATTCAACTCCATTTAGGACTGCGAAACAAACGCTAGCTCGCCTTACAAGAAACACACTCTGCTTTTGAGAAAAGAGCACTCTTCTACTCTACTGTGTTTCCTTTGGGGTCCAAACAGTGAGCTTGCTCAGAACAAAAGAACTGTGCTTCCTACACACACGGGCTATATCTAGTTCAACTCTGCTTAGGAAACTGACAAGAACAGTAGCTCCTCTTCAGTCCAATACACTGTACTTGATGGGAACAGACGTGAGTGCTATTTGCACTGTGTATGTCAATGGGAGCACAATAGTGACTTTCCTTACCAGAAAACAACTCTAGCTCGTAGGACAAGAAACTGCACGTGATTCAACTCCATTTAGGACTGGGAACCAAACGCTACCTCGCCTTACAAGAAACACACTCTGCTTTTGAGAAAAGAGCACTCTTCTACTCTACTGTGTTTCCTACAGGGCCAAAACAGTGAGCTTGCTCAGAACAAAAGAACTGTGCTTCCTACACACACGGCCATATCTAATTCAATTCTGCTTAGGAAACTGACAAGAACAGTAGATCCTCTTGCGTCCCCTACACTGTACTTTCAGGGAACAGACGCCAGTGCTATTTGCCTGTGTATGACAATGGGAGCACAATAGTGACTCTTCTTACCAGAAAACAGCTCTTGCTCGTAGGACCAGAAACTGCATGTGATTCAACTCCATTTAGGACTGGGAAACAAACACTAGCTCTCCTTACAATAAACACACTCTGCTTTTGAGAAAAGAGCACTCTTCTAGTCTAATGTGTTTTTTGTAGGGCCAGAATAGTGAGCTTGCTCAGAACAAATGAACTGTGCTTCCTACGCACACTGACTATATCTAGTTCAACTCTGCTTAGGAAACTGACAAGAACAGTAGCTCCTCTTCAGTCCAATACACTGTACTTGGTGGGAACAGACGCCAGTGCTATTTGCCCTGTGTATGACAATGGGAGCGCAATAGTGACTCTTCTTACCAGAAAACAACTCTTGCTCGTAGGACCAGAAACTGCATGTAATTCAACTCCATTTAGGACTGCGAAACAAACACTAGCTTGCCTTACAAGAAACACACTGTGCTTTTGAGAAAAGAGCACTCTTCTACTCTACAGTGATTCCTATGGGGTCTGAACAGTGAGCTTGCTCAGAACAAAAGAACTGTGCTTCCTACACACACGGGCCATATCCAGTTCAATTCTGCTTAGGAAACTGACAAGAACAGTAGATCCTCTTCAGTCCAATACACTGTACATGCAGGGGACAGATGCTAGTGATATTTGCAATGTTAATGACAATGGGACCGCAAGAGTGACTCTTCTTAACAGAAAACATCTCTTGCTCATAGGACCACAAACTGCAAGTGATTCAAATCCATTTAGGAGTGCGAAACAAACGCTAGCTCACCTTACAAGAAACACACTCTGCTTTTGAGAAAAGAGCACTCTTCTACTCTACTGTGTTTCCTTTGGGGTCCAAACAGTGTGCTTGCTCAGAACAAAAGAAATGTGCTTCCTACACACACGGGCTATATCTAGTTCACCTCTGCTTAGGAAACTGACAAGAACAGTAGCTCCTCTTCAGTCCAATACACTGTACTTGGTGGGAACAGATGCCAGTGCTATTTGCCCTGTGTATGACAATGGGAGCTCAATAGTGACTTTTCTTACCAGAAAAAAACTCTTGCTCGTAGGACCAGAAACTGCAACTGATCCAACTCCATTTAGGACTGCGAAACAACCGCCAGCTCGCCTTACAAGAAACACACTCTGCTTTGAGAGAAGAGCACTCTTCTACTCTACAGTGTTTTCTATGGGGTCCGACAGTGAGCTTGCTCAGAAGAAAAGAACTGTGCTTCCTACACACACGGGCCATATCTAGTTCAACTCTACTTAGGAAACTGACAAGAACAGTAGCTCCTCTTCAGTCCAATACACTGTACTTGCTGGGAACAGACGCGAGTGCTATTTGCACTGTGTATGTCAATGGGAGCGCAATAGTGACTTTCTTTACCAGAAAACAACTCTATCTCGTAGGACCAGAAACTGCATGTGATTCAACTCCATTTAGGACTGGGAAACAAACGCTAGCTCGCCTTACAAGAAATATACTTTGCTTTAGAGAAAAGATCACTCTTCTAATCTACTGTGTTTCCTTTAGGGCCAGAATAGTGAGCTTGCTCAGAACAAAAGAACTGTGCTTCCTACAGACACCGAGTATATCTAGTTCAACTCTGCTTAGGAAACTGAGAAGAACAGTAGAACCTCTTCAGTCAAATACACTGTACATGCTGGGAACAGACGCCAGTGCTATTTGCCCTGTGTATGACAATGGAAGCACAATAGTGACTCTTCCTACTAGAAAAGAACTCTTGCTCGTAGGACCAGAAACTGCATGTGACTCAACTCCATTTAGGACTGGGAAACAAACGCTAGCTCGATTACAAGAAACACACTCTTCTTTTGAGAAAAGAGCACTCTTCTACTCTACTGTGTTTCCTATGGTGTCCAAACAGTGAGCTTCCTCAGAACAAAAGAACTGTGCTTCCTACACACACGGGACATCTCTACTTCAACTCTGCTTCGGAAACTGACAAGAACAGTAGCTCCCCTTCAGTCCAATACACTGTACTTGCTGGGAACAGACGTGAGAGCTATTTGCACTGTGTATGGCAATGGGAGCGCAATAGTGACTCTTCTTACCAGATAACAACTCTTGCTCGTAGGACCAGAAACTGCATGGGATTCAACTCCATTTAGGACTGGGAAACAAACACTAGCTCACCTTAAAAGAAACATACTCTCCTTTTGAGAAAAGAGCACTCTTGTACTCTACTGTGTTTCCTATATTGCCAGAACAGTGAGCTTGCTCGGAACAAAAGACCTGTGCTTCCTACACGCACGGGCCATATCTAGTTTAACTCCGCTTAGGAAACTGACAAGAACAGTAGCTCCTCTTCAATCCAATACACTGTACTTGCTGGGCACAGACGCGAGAGCTATTTGCACTGTATATGGCAATGGGAGCGCAATAGTGACTCTTCTTACCAGAAAACATCTCTTGCTCGTAGGACCAGAAACTGCATGGGATTCAACTCGATTTAGGACTGGGAAACAAACGCTAGCTGCCCGTACAAGAAACACACTCTGCTTTTGAGAAAAGAGCACTCTTCTACTCTACTGTGTTTCCTATAGGGCCAGAACAGTGAGCTTGCTCAGAACAAAAGAACTGTGCTTCCTACACACGGGCCGTGTCTATTTCAACTCTGCATAGCAAACTGACAAGAACAGTAGCTCCTCTTCAGGCCAATACATTGTACATGCTGGGAACAGACGCCAGTGCTCTTTGCACTGTGTATGGCAATGGGAGCACAATAGTGACTTTCCTTACCAGAAAACAACTCTTGCTCGTAGGACCAGAAACTGCTTGGGATTCAACTACATGTAGGACTGGGAAACAAATGCTAGCTCGCATTACAAGAAACACACTCTGATTTGAGAAAAGAGCACTCTTCTAGTCTAATGTGTTTTTTGTAGGGCCAGAATAGTGAGCTTGCTCAGAACAAAAGAACTGTGCTTTCTACACACACCGACTATATCTAGTTCAACTCTGCTTAGGAAACTGACAAGAACAATAGATACTCTTCAGTCCAATACACTGTACTTGCTGGGCACAGACGCGACAGCTATTTGCACTGTATATGGCAATGGGAGCGCAATAGTGACTCTTCTTACCAGAAAACATCTCTTGCTCGTAGGACCAGAAACTGCATGGGATTCAACTCCATTTCAGACTGCGAAACATACGCTAGCGCGCCTTACAAGAAACACACTCTGCTTTTGAGAAAAGAGCACTCTTCTACTCTACTCTGTTTCCTATAGGGCCAAAACAGTGAGCTTGCTCAGAACAAAAGAACTGTGCTTCCTACACACACGGCCATATCTAGTTCAATTCTTCTTAGGAAACTGACAAAAACAGTAGATCCTCTTCTGTCCAATACACTGTACATGCTGGGAACAGACGCGAGTGCTATTTGCCCTGTGTATGACAATGGGAGCACAATAGTGACTCTTCTTACCAGAAAACAACTCTTGCTCGTAGGACCAGAAACTTCATGTGATTCAACTACATTTAGGACTGGGAAACAAACGCTAGCTCGCCTTACAAGAAACACACTCTGCTTTTGAGGAAAGAGCACTCTTCTACTCTACTGTCTTTCCTATAGGGCCAGAACAGTGAGCTTGCTCAGAACAAAAGAACTGTGCTTCCTACACACACGGGCCATTTCTAGTTCAACTCTGCTTAGCAAACTGACAAGAACAGTAGCTCCTTTTCAGGCCAATACACTGTAAATGCTGGGAACAGACGCCAGTGCTATTTGCACTGTGTTTGGCAATGGGAGCACAATAGTGACTTTCTTTACCAGAAAACAACTCTTGCTTGTAGGATCAAAAACTGCATGTGATTCAACTACATGTAGGACTGGGAAACAATTGCTAGGTCGCATTACAAGAAACACACTCTGATTTGAGAAAAGAGCACTCTTCTACTCTACTGTGATTCCTATAGGGCCAGAATAGTGAGCTTGCTCAGAACAAAAGAACTGTGCTTCCTACACACACGGGCTATATCTAGTTCAACTCTGCTTAGTAAACTGACAAGAACAGTAGCTCCTCTTCAGTCCAATATACTGTACTTGCTGGGAATAGACGCCAGTGCTATTTGCCCTGTGTATGACAATGGGAGCTCAATAGTGACTCTTCTTACCAGAAAACAACACTTGCTCGTAGAACTAGAAACTGCATGTGATTCAACTCTATTTATGACGGGGAAAGAAACACTAGCTCGCCTTACAAGAAACACACTCTGCTTTTGAGAAAAGAGCACTCTTCTACCCAACTGTGTTTTCTATTGTGTCCGAACAGTGAACTTGCTCAGAAAAAAAGAACTGTGCTTCCTACACACACGGGCCATGTTTAGTTCAACTCTGCTTAGGAAACTGACAAGAACAGTAGCTCCTTTTCAGTCCAATACACTCTACTTAAGGGGAACAGACGCGAGGGCTATTTGCACTGTGTATGGCAATGGGAGCACAATAGTGACTTTCCTTACCAGAAAACAACTCTTGCTCGTAGTATCAAAAACTGCATTTGATTCAACTACATGTACCACTGGGAAACAAACGCTACACGCCTTACAAGAAACAGACTCTGTTTTTGAGAAAAGAGCA
Organism: Peromyscus eremicus; assembly: GCF_949786415.1. NCBI lineage: Eukaryota > Metazoa > Chordata > Mammalia > Rodentia > Cricetidae > Peromyscus > Peromyscus eremicus. The sequence goes on from NW_026735663.1 coordinate 20,676, forward strand.
GTCTTCTACTCTACTGTGTTTCCTATAGGGCCAGAATAGTGAGCTAGCTCAGAACAAAAGAACTGTGCTTCCTACACACACTGGCTATATCTAGTTCAACTCTGCTTAGTAAACTGACAAGAACAGTAGCTCCTCTTCATTCCAATACACTGTACATGCTGGGAACAGACGCCAGTGCTATTTGCCCTGTGTATGATAATGGGAGCGCAATAGTGACTCTTCCTAACAGAAAACAACTCTTGCTCGTAGGATCAGAAACTGCATGTGATTCAACTCCATTTATAACTGCGAAACAAATGCTAGCTCGCCTTACAATAAACACACTCTGCTTTTGAGAAAAGAGCACTCTTCTAGTCTAATGTGTTTTTTGTAGAGCCAGAATAGTGAGCTTGCTCAGAATAAAAGAACTGTGCTTCCTACACACACCGACTATATCTAGTTCAACTCTGCTTAGGAAACTGACAAGAACAGTAGATCCTCTTCAGTCCAATATGCTGTACATGGGGGGAACAGACGCCAGTGCTATTTGCCCTGTGTATGACAATGGGAGCTCAATAGTGACTCTTCTTACCAGAAAACAACTCTTGCTCGTAGAACCAGAAACTGCATGTGATTCAACTCCATTTAGGACTGGGAAAGAAACACTAGCTCGCCTTACAAGAAACACACTCTGCTTTAGAGAAAAGAGCACTCTTCTACCCAACTGTGTTTTCTATGGGGTCAGAACAGTGAGCTTGCTCAGAAAAAAAGAACTGTGCTTCCTACACACACGGGCCATGTCTAGTTCAACTCTGCTTAGGAAACTGACAAGAACAGTAGCTCCTTTTCAGTCCAATACACTCTACTTAAGGGGAACAGACGCGAGTGCTATTTGCACTGTGTATGGCATTGGGAGCACAATAGTGACTTTCCTTACCAGAAAACAACTCTTGCTCGTAGGATCAAAAACTGCATTTGATTCAAGTACATGTAGGACTGGGAAACAAACGCTACTCGCCTTACAAGAAACACACTCTGTTTTTGATAAAAGAGCACTCTTCTACTCTACTGTGATTCCTATAGGGCCAGAATAGTGAGCTTGCTCAGAACAAAAGAACTGTGCTTCCTACACACACGGGTTATATCTAGTTCAACTCTGCTTAGGAAACTGACAAGAACAGTAGCTCCTCTTCAGTCTAATACACTGTACATGCCCTGAACAGATGCCAGTGCTATTTGCCCTGTGTATGACAACGGGAGCGCAATAGTGACTCTTCTTACCAGAAAACAACTCTTGCTCGTAGGACCCCAAATTGCATGTGATTCAACTCCATTTAGGACAGGGAAAGAAACGCTAGCTTGCCTTACAAGAAACAAACCCCTCTTTTGAGAAAAGAGCACTCTTCTACTCTACTGTGTTTCCCATAGGGCCAGAATAGTGAGCTTGCTCAGAACAAAGAACTGTCTGTCCTACACACACGGGTTATATCTAGTTTAACTGTGCTTAGGAAACTGACAAGAACAGTAGCTTCTCTTCAGTCCGATACACTGTACTTGCTGGGAACAGACGCGAGTGCTATTTGCACTGTGTATGGCAATGGGAGCGCAATAGTGACTCTTCTTACCAGAAAACAGCTCTTGCTCGTAGGACCAAAAACTGCATGATATTCAACTCCATTTAGGACTTGGAAACAAAAGCTAGCTCTCCTTACAAGAAACTCTCTCTGCTTTGGAGAAAAGAGCACTCTTCTACTCTACTGTGTTTCCTTTAGGGCCAGAACAGTGAGCTTGCTCAGAACAAAAGAACTGTGCTTCCTACACACACGGCCATATCTAGTTCAATTCTGCTTAGGAAACTGACAAGAACAGTAGATCCTTTTCCATCCCATACACTGTACTTGCTGGGAACAGACGCCAGTGCTTTTTGCCCTGTGGATGACAATGGGAGCGCAATAGTGACTCTTCTTACCAGAAAACAACTCTTGCTCGTAGGACCAGAAACTGCATTTGATTCAATCCACTTAGGACTGGGAAACAAACGGTAGCTCGCCTTGCAAGAAACACGGTCTGCATTTGAGAATAGGGCACACATCTACTCTACTGTGTTTCCTATGGGGTCCAAACAGTGAGCTTGCTCAGAACAAAAGAACTGTGCTTACTACAACACAGGTCATATCTAGTTCAACTCTGCTTAGGAAACTGACAAGAACAGTAGCTCCTCTTCAGTCCAATACACTGTACTTGCTGGGAACAGACGCGAGGGCTATTTGCACTGTGTATGACAATGGGAGCACAATAGTGGCTCTTCTTACCAGAAAACAACTCTTGCTCGTAGGACCAGAAACTGCATGTGATTCAACTCCATTTAGGACTGCGAAACAACCGCCAGCTCGCCTTACAAGAAACACACTCTGCTTTTGAGAAAAATGCACTCTTCTACTCTACTGTGTTTCCTATGGGGTTCGAAATGTGAGCTTGCTCAGAACAAAAGAACTGTGCTTCCTATACACACGGGCCATATCTTGTTCAATTCTGCTTAGGAAACTGACAAGAACAGTAGAACGTCTTCAGTCCAATAGACTGTACATGCTGGGAAGAGACGCCAGTGCTATTTGCCCTGTGTGTGACAATGGGAGCGCAATAGTGACTCTTATTTCCAGAAAACAACTCTTGCTCGTAGGACCAGACACTGCATGTGATTCAACTCCATTTAGGACTGGTAAACAAACGCTAGCTCGCCTTACAAGAAACACATTCTGCTTTTGAGAAAAGAGCACTCTTCTACTCTACTGTGTTACCTATGGGATCCAAACAGTGAGCTTGCTCAGAACAAAGGAAATGTGCTTGCTACACACACGGGCCATATCCAGTTCATATTTGCTTAGGAAACTGACAAGAACAGTAGCTCCTCTTCAGTCCAATACACTGTACTTGCTGGGAACAGACGCGAGTGCTATTTGCACTGTGTATGGCAATGAGAGCACAATAGTGACTTTCCTTACCAGAAAACAACTCTTGCTCGTAGGAACGGAAACTGCATGTGATTCAACTCCATTTAGGACTGCGAAACAAACTCTAGCTCGCCTTACATGAAACACACTCTGCTTTTGAGGAAAGAGCACACTTCTACTCTACTGTGTTTCCTATAGGGCCAGAACAGTGAGCTTGCTGAGTACAAAAGAACTGTGCTTCCTACACACATGGGCCATATCTAGTCAACTCTGCTTAGGAACCTGACAAGAACAGTAGATCCTCTTCAGTCCAATACACTGTACATGCTGGGAACAGAGTCCATTGCTATTTGCCCTGAGTATGACAATGGGAGCGCAATAGTGACTCTTATTACCAGAAAAAACTCTTGCTCCTAGGACCAGAAACTGCATGTGATTCAACTCCATTTAGGACTGGAAACAAACGCTAGCTCGACTTACAAGAAACACACTCTGCTTTTGAGAAAAGAGTACTCTTCTACTCTACTGTGTTTCCTATAGGGCCAGAACAGTGAGCTTGCTCAGAACAAAAGAACTGTGCTTCCTACAAACACCGGCCATATCTAGTTCAATTCTGCTTAGGAAACTGACAAGAACAGTAGATCCTCTTCAGTCCAATACACTGTACATGCTGTGTACAGACGCTAGTGCTATTTGCACTGTGAATGGCAATGGGAGTGCAATAGTGACTCTTCTTACCAGAAAACATCCCTTGCTCGTAGGACCAGAAACTGCATGTGATTCAACTCCATGTAGGACTGGGAAACAAACGCTAGCTCGCCTTACAAGAAACACACTCTGCTTTTGAGAAAAGAGCACTCTTCTACTCTACTGTGTTTCCTATGGGGTCCAAACAGTGAGCTTGCTCAGAACAAAAGAACTGTGCTTCCTACATACACGGGCCATATCTAGTTCAATTCTGCTTAGGAAACTGACAAGAACAGTAGATCCTCTTCAGTCCAATACACTGTATATGCTGGGTACAGTCACCAGTGCTATTTGCACACTGTATGGCAATGGGAGCGCAATAGTGACTCTTCTTACCAGAAAACAACTCTTGCTTGTAGGACCAGAAACTGCATGTGATTCAACTCCATTTAGGACTGGGAAACAAACGCTAGCTCGCCTTACAAGAAACACACTCTGCTTTTGAGAAAAATGCACTCTTCTACTCTACTGTGTTTCCTATGGGGTTCGAAATGTGAGCTTGCTCAGAACAAAAGAACTGTGCTTCCTACACACACTGGCCATATCTAGTTCAACTCTGCTTAGGAAACTGAAAAGAACGGTAGATCCTCTTCAGTCCAATACGCTGTACATGCTGGGTACAGACGCCAGTGCTATTTGCACTGTGTATGGCAATGGGAGCACAATAGTGACTTTCCTTACCAGAAAACAACTCTTGCTCTTAGGAACGGAAACTGCATGTGATTCAACTCCATTTAGGACTGGGAAACAAACTCTAGCTCGCCTACAAGAGGCACACTCTGCTTTGGAGGAAAGAGCACTCTTCTACTCTACTGTGTTTCCTATAGGGCCAGAACAGTGAGCTTGCTGAGTACAAAAGAACTGTGCTTCCTACACACACGGCCATATCTAGTTCAATTCTGCTTAGGAAACTGACAAGAACAGTAGATCCTTTTCCATCCCATACACTGTACTTGCTGGGAACAGACGCCAGTGCTTTTTGCCCTGTGGATGACAATGGGAGCGCAATAGTGACTCTTCTTACCAGAAAACAACTCTTGCTCGTAGGACCAGAAACTGCATTTGATTCAATCCACTTAGGACTGGGAAACAAACGGTAGCTCGCCTTGCAAGAAACACGGTCTGCATTTGAGAATAGGGCACACATCTACTCTACTGTGTTTCCTATGGGGTCCAAACAGTGAGCTTGCTCAGAACAAAAGAACTGTGCTTACTACAACACAGGTCATATCTAGTTCAACTCTGCTTAGGAAACTGACAAGAACAGTAGCTCCTCTTCAGTCCAATACACTGTACTTGCTGGGAACAGACGCGAGGGCTATTTGCACTGTGTATGACAATGGGAGCACAATAGTGGCTCTTCTTACCAGAAAACAACTCTTGCTCGTAGGACCAGAAACTGCATGTGATTCAACTCCATTTAGGACTGCGAAACAACCGCCAGCTCGCCTTACAAGAAACACACTCTGCTTTTGAGAAAAATGCACTCTTCTACTCTACTGTGTTTCCTATGGGGTTCGAAATGTGAGCTTGCTCAGAACAAAAGAACTGTGCTTCCTACACACACGGGCCATATCTTGTTCAATTCTGCTTAGGAAACTGACAAGAACAGTAGAACGTCTTCAGTCCAATAGACTGTACATGCTGGGAAGAGACGCCAGTGCTATTTGCCCTGTGTGTGACAATGGGAGCGCAATAGTGACTCTTATTTCCAGAAAACAACTCTTGCTCGTAGGACCAGACACTGCATGTGATTCAACTCCATTTAGGACTGGTAAACAAACGCTAGCTCGCCTTACAAGAAACACATTCTGCTTTTGAGAAAAGAGCACTCTTCTACTCTACTGTGTTACCTATGGGATCCAAACAGTGAGCTTGCTCAGAACAAAGGAAATGTGCTTGCTACACACACGGGCCATATCCAGTTCATATTTGCTTAGGAAACTGACAAGAACAGTAGCTCCTCTTCAGTCCAATACACTGTACTTGCTGGGAACAGACGCGAGTGCTATTTGCACTGTGTATGGCAATGAGAGCACAATAGTGACTTTCCTTACCAGAAAACAACTCTTGCTCGTAGGAACGGAAACTGCATGTGATTCAACTCCATTTAGGACTGCGAAACAAACTCTAGCTCGCCTTACATGAAACACACTCTGCTTTTGAGGAAAGAGCACACTTCTACTCTACTGTGTTTCCTATAGGGCCAGAACAGTGAGCTTGCTGAGTACAAAAGAACTGTGCTTCCTACACACATGGGCCATATCTAGTCAACTCTGCTTAGGAACCTGACAAGAACAGTAGATCCTCTTCAGTCCAATACACTGTACATGCTGGGAACAGAGTCCATTGCTATTTGCCCTGAGTATGACAATGGGAGCGCAATAGTGACTCTTATTACCAGAAAAAACTCTTGCTCCTAGGACCAGAAACTGCATGTGATTCAACTCCATTTAGGACTGGAAACAAACGCTAGCTCGACTTACAAGAAACACACTCTGCTTTTGAGAAAAGAGTACTCTTCTACTCTACTGTGTTTCCTATAGGGCCAGAACAGTGAGCTTGCTCAGAACAAAAGAACTGTGCTTCCTACAAACACCGGCCATATCTAGTTCAATTCTGCTTAGGAAACTGACAAGAACAGTAGATCCTCTTCAGTCCAATACACTGTACATGCTGTGTACAGACGCTAGTGCTATTTGCACTGTGAATGGCAATGGGAGTGCAATAGTGACTCTTCTTACCAGAAAACATCCCTTGCTCGTAGGACCAGAAACTGCATGTGATTCAACTCCATGTAGGACTGGGAAACAAACGCTAGCTCGCCTTACAAGAAACACACTCTGCTTTTGAGAAAAGAGCACTCTTCTACTCTACTGTGTTTCCTATGGGGTCCAAACAGTGAGCTTGCTCAGAACAAAAGAACTGTGCTTCCTACATACACGGGCCATATCTAGTTCAATTCTGCTTAGGAAACTGACAAGAACAGTAGATCCTCTTCAGTCCAATACACTGTATATGCTGGGTACAGTCACCAGTGCTATTTGCACACTGTATGGCAATGGGAGCGCAATAGTGACTCTTCTTACCAGAAAACAACTCTTGCTTGTAGGACCAGAAACTGCATGTGATTCAACTCCATTTAGGACTGGGAAACAAACGCTAGCTCGCCTTACAAGAAACACACTCTGCTTTTGAGAAAAATGCACTCTTCTACTCTACTGTGTTTCCTATGGGGTTCGAAATGTGAGCTTGCTCAGAACAAAAGAACTGTGCTTCCTACACACACTGGCCATATCTAGTTCAACTCTGCTTAGGAAACTGAAAAGAACGGTAGATCCTCTTCAGTCCAATACGCTGTACATGCTGGGTACAGACGCCAGTGCTATTTGCACTGTGTATGGCAATGGGAGCACAATAGTGACTTTCCTTACCAGAAAACAACTCTTGCTCTTAGGAACGGAAACTGCATGTGATTCAACTCCATTTAGGACTGGGAAACAAACTCTAGCTCGCCTACAAGAGGCACACTCTGCTTTGGAGGAAAGAGCACTCTTCTACTCTACTGTGTTTCCTATAGGGCCAGAACAGTGAGCTTGCTGAGTACAAAAGAACTGTGCTTCCTACACACATGGGCCATACCTAGTTCAACTCTGCTTAGGAACCTGACAAGAACAGTAGATCCTCTTTAGTCCAATACACTGTACATGCTGGGAACAGAGGCCAGTGCTATTTGCCCTGAGTATGACAATGGGAGCGCAATAGTGACTCTTATTACCAGAAAAAACTCTTGCTCGTAGGACCAGAAACTGCATGTGATTCAACTCCATTTAGGACTGGGAAACAAACGCTAGCTCGCCATACAAGAAACACACTCTGCTTTTGAGAAAAGAGCACTCTTCTACTCTACTGTGTCCTATGGGGTCCAAACAGTGAGCTTGCTCATAACAAAAGAACTGTGCTTCCTACACACACGGGCCATATCTAGTTCAATTCTGCTTAGGAAACTGACAAGAACAGTATCTCCTCTTCAGTCCAATACAATGTACTTGCTGGGAACAGAAGCGAGTGCTAATTGCACTGTGTATGGCAATGGGAGCACAATAGTGACTTTCCTTACCAGAAAACAACTCTTGTTCGTAGGAACGCAAACTGCATGTGATTCAACTCCATTTAGGACTGCGAAACAAACGCTAGCTCGCCTTACAAAAAACACACTCTGCTTTTGAGGAAAGAGCACTCTTCTACTCTACTGTGTTTCCTATAGGGCCAGAACAGTGAGCTTGCTGAGTACAAAAGAACTGTGCTTCTTGCACACATGGGCCTTATCTAGTTCAACTCTGCTTAGGAAACTGACAAGAACAGTAGCTCCTCTTCAGTCCAATACACTGTACTTGCTGGGAACAGACGCGAGGTCTACTTGCACTGTGTATGGCAAAGGGAGCGCAATAGTGACTCTTCTTACCAGAAAACAACTCTTGCTCGTAGGATCAGAAGCTGGATGTGATTCAACTCCATTTAGGATTCGGAAGCAAATGCTAGCTCGCCTTACAAGAAACACACTCTGCTTTTGAGAAAAGAGCACTCTTCTACTCTACTGTGTTTCCTATGGGATCCAAACAGTGAGCTTGCTCAGAACAAAAGAACTGTGCTTCCTACACACACGGGCCATATCTAGTTCAAATTTGCTTAGGAAACTGACAAGAACAGTAGCTCCTCTTCAGTCCAATACACTGTACTTGCTGGGAACAGACGCGAGTGCTATTTGCACTGTGTTTGGCAATATGAGCACAATAGTGACTTTCCTTACCAGAAAACAACTCTTGCTCGTAGGAACGGAAACTGCATGTGATTCAACTCCATTTAGGATGGGAAACAAACTCTAGCTGGCCTTACAAGAAACACACTCTGCTTTGGAGGAAAGAGCACTCTTCTAATCTACTGTGTTTCCTATAGGGCAAGAACAGTGAGCTTGCTGAGTACAAAAGAACTGTGCTTCCTACAAACATGGGCCATATCTAGTTCAACTCTGCTTAGGAACCTGACAAGAACAGTAGATCCTCTTTAGTCCAATACACTGTACATGCTGGGAACAGAGGCCAGTGCTATTTGCCCTGAGTATGACAATGGGAGCGCAATAGTGACTCTTATTACCAGAAAAAACTCTTGCTCGTAGGACCAGAAACTGCATGTGATTCAACTCCATTTAGGACTGGAAAACAAACGCTAGCTCGCCTTACAAGAAACACACTCTGCTTTTGAGAAAAATGCACTCTTCTACTCTACTGTGTTTCCTATGGGGTTCGAAATGTGAGCTTGCACAGAACAATAGAACTGTGCTTCCTACACACACGGGCCATATCTAGTTCAGCTCTGCTTAGGAAACTGAAAAGAACAGAAGATCCTCTTCAGTCCAATACGCTGTACATGCTGGGTACAGATGCCAGTGCTATTTGTACTGTGTATGGCAATGGGAGCGCAATAGTGACTCTTCTTACCAGAAAAAACTCTTGCTCGTAGGACCAGAAACTGCATGTGATTCAACTCCATTTAGGACTGCGAAACAAACGCTAGCTTGCCTTACAAGAAACACACTCTGCTTTTGAGAAAAGAGCACTCTTCTACTATACTGTGTTTCCTATGGGGTCCAAAAAGTGAGCTTGCTCATAACAAAAGAACTGTGCTTCCAACACAAACGGGCCATATCTAGTTCAATTCTGCTTAGGAAACTGACAAGAACAGTAGATCCAATTCCGTCCAATACACTGTACATGCTGGGTACAGACGCCAGTGCTATTTGCACAGTGTATGGCAATGGGAGCGCAATAGTGACTCTTCTTTCCAGAAAACAACTCTTGCTCGTAGGACCAGAAACTGCATGTGATTCAACTCCATTTAGGACTGGGAAACAAACGCTAGCTCGCCTTACAAGAAACACACTCTGCTTTTGAGAAAAGAGCACTCTTCTATTCTACTGTGTTTCCTATGGGGTCCAAACAGTGAGCTTGCTCAGAACAAAAGAACTGTGCTTCCTACACACACAGGCCATATCTAGTTCAATTCTGCTTAGGAAACTAACAAGAACAGTAGCTCCTCTTCAGTCCAATACACTGTACTTGCTGGGAACAGACGCGAGTGCTATTTGCACTGTGTATGGCAATGGGAGCGCAATAGTGACTTTCCTTACAGGAAAAAAACTGTTGCTCGTAGGAACGGAAACTGCATGTGATTCAACTCCATTTAGGACTGCGAAACAAAGGCTAGCTCGCCTTACAAAAAACACACTCTGTTTTTGAGGAAAGAGCACTCTTCTACTCTACTGTGTTTCCTATAGGGCCAAAACAGTGAGCTTGCTGAGTACAAAAGAACTGAGCTTCCTACACACATGGGCCATATCTAGTTCAACTCTGCTTAGGAAACTGACAAGAACAGTAGGTCCTCTTCGTCCAATACACTGTACTTGCTGGGAACAGACACGAGGGCTATTTGCATTGTGTATGGCAAAGGAAGCGCAATAGTGACTCTTCTAACCAGAAAACAACTCTTCTCGTAGGACCAGAAACAGCATGTGTATTTCAACTCCATTTAGGACTGGGAAACAAACGCTAGCTCACCTTACAAGAAACACACTCTGCTTTTGAGAAAAGAGCACTCTTCTACTCTACTGTGTTTTCTATGGGGTCCGAACAGTGAGCTTGCTGAGAACAAAAGAACTGTGCTTCCTACACACACAGGCCATATCTAGTTCAACTCTGCTTAGGAAACTGACAAGACAGTAGCTCCTCTTCAGTCCAATACACTGTACTTGCTGGGAACAGACGCGAGGGCTAATTGCACTGTGTATGGCAAAAGGAGCGCAATAGTGACTCTTCTTACCAGAAAACAACTCTTGCTCGTAGGACCAGAAACTGCATGTGTATTTTATCTCCATTTAGGACTGGGAAACAAACGCTAGCTGGCCTTACAAGAAACACACTCTGCTTTTGAGAAAAATGCACTCTTCTACTCTACTGTGTTTCCTATGGGGTCCGAACAGTGAGCTTGCTCAGAACAAATGAACTGTGCTTCCTACACACACGGGCCATATCTAGTTCAAGTCTGCTTAGGAAACTGACAAGAACAGTAGCTCCTCTTCAGTCCAATACACTGTACTTACTGGGAACAGACACGAGTGCTATTTGCACTGTGTATGGCAATGGGCGCACAATAGTGACTCTTCTTACAAGAAAACAACTCTTGCTCGTAGGACCAGAAACTGCATTTGATTCAATCTACTTAGGACTGGGAAATAAATGCTAGCTCGCCTTACAAGAAACACGATCTGCTTTTGAGAATAGGGCACACATCTACTCTACTGTGTTTCCTATGGGGTCCAAACAGTGAGCTTGCTCAGAACAAAAGAACTGTGCTTCCTACACACCCAGGTCATATCTAGTTCAACTCTGCTTAGGAAACTGACAAAAACAGTAGCTCCTCTTCAGTCCAATACACTGTACTTGCTGGGAACAGACGCGAGGGCTATTTGCACTGTGTATGACAATGTGAGCAAAATAGTGACTCTTCTTACCAGAAAACAACTCTTGCTCGTAGGACCAGAAGCTGCATGTGATTCAACTCCATTTAGGACTGCGAAACAAACGCTAGATTGCCTTACAAAAAACACACTCTGCTTTTGAGGAAAGAGCACTCTTCTACTCTACTGTGTTTCCTATAGGGCCAGAACAGTGAGCTTGCTGAGTACAAAAGAACTGTGCTTCTTGCACACATGGGCCTTATCTAGTTCAACTCTGCTTAGGAAACTGACAAGAACAGTAGCTCCTCTTCAGTCCAATACACTGTACTTGCTGGGAACAGACGCGAGGTCTACTTGCACTGTGTATGGCAAAGGGAGCGCAATAGTGACTCTTCTTACCAGAAAACAACTCTTGCTCATAGGACCAGAAGCTGGATGTGATTCAACTCCATTTAGGATTCGAAAGCAAATGCTAGCTCGCCTTACAAGAAACACACTCTGCTTTTGAGAAAAGAGCTCTCTTCTACTCTACCGTTTTTCCTATGGGATCCAAACAGTGAGCTTGCTCAGAACAAAAGAACTGTGCTTCCTACACACACGGGCCATATCTAGTTCAAATTTGCTTAGGAAACTGACAAGAACAGTAGCTCCTCTTCAGTCCAATACACTGTACTTGCTGGGAACATACGCAAGTGCTATTTGCACTGTGTTTGGCAATATGAGCACAATAGTGACTTTCCTTACCAGAAAACAACTCTTGCTCGTAGGAACGGAAACTGCATGTGATTCAACTCCATTTAGGACTGGGAAACAAACTCTAGCTGGCCTTACAAGAAACACACTCTGCTTTGGAGGAAAGAGCACTCTTCTAATCTACTGTGTTTCCTATAGGGCAAGAACAGTGAGCTTGCTGAGTACAAAAGAACTGTGCTTCCTACAAACATGGGCCATATCTAGTTCAACTCTGCTTAGGAACCTGACAAGAACAGTAGATCCTCTTTAGTCCAATACACTGTACATGCTGGGAACAGAGGCCAGTGCTATTTGCCCTGAGTATGACAATGGGAGCGCAATAGTGACTCTTATTACCAGAAAAAACTCTTGCTCGTAGGACCAGAAACTGCATGTGATTCAACTCCATTTAGGACTGGAAAACAAACGCTAGCTCGCCTTACAAGAAACACACTCTGCTTTTGAGAAAAATGCACTCTTCTACTCTACTGTGTTTCCTATGGGGTTCGAAATGTGAGCTTGCACAGAACAATAGAACTGTGCTTCCTACACACACGGGCCATATCTAGTTCTGCTCTGCTTAGGAAACTGAAAAGAACAGAAGATCCTCTTCAGTCCAATACGCTGTACATGCTGGGTACAGATGCCAGTGCTATTTGTACTGTGTATGGCAATGGGAGCGCAATAGTGACTCTTCTTACCAGAAAAAACTCTTGCTCGTAGGACCAGAAACTGCATGTGATTCAACTCCATTTAGGACTGCGAAACAAACGCTAGCTTGCCTTACAAGAAACACACTCTGCTTTTGAGAAAAGAGCACTCTTCTACTCTACTGTGTTTCCTATGGGGTCCAAGCAGTGAGCTTGCTCATAACAAAAGAACTGTGCTTCCAACACAAACGGGCCATATCTAGTTCAATTCTGCTTAGGAAACTGACAAGAACAGTAGATCCTCTTCCGTCCAATACACTGTACATGCTGGGTACAGACGCCAGTGCTATTTGCACAGTGTATGGCAATGGGAGCGCAATAGTGACTCTTCTTTCCAGAAAACAACTCTTGCTCGTAGGACCAGAAACTGCATGTGATTCAACTCCATTTAGGACTGGGAAACAAACGCTAGCTCGCCTTACAAGAAACACACTCTGCTTTTGAGAAAAGAGCACTCTTCTATTCTACTGTGTTTCCTATGGGGTCCAAACAGTGAGCTTGCTCAGAACAAAAGAACTGTGCTTCCTACACACACGGGCCATATCTAGTTCAATTCTGCTTAGGAAACTAACAAGAACAGTAGCTCCTCTTCAGTCCAATACACTGTACTTGCTGGGAACAGACGCGAGTGCTATTTGCACTGTGTATGGCAATGGGAGCGCAATAGTGACTTTCCTTACAGGAAAAAAACTGTTGCTCGTAGGAATGGAAACTGCATGTGATTCAACTTCATTTAGGACTGCGAAACAAAGGCTAGCTCGCCTTACAAAAAACACACTCTGTTTTTGAGGAAAGAGCACACTTCTACTCTACTGTGTTTCCTATAGGGCCAAAACAGTGAGCTTGCTGAGTACAAAAGAACTGAGCTTCCTACACACATGGGCCATATCTAGTTCAACTCTGCTTAGGAAACTGACAAGAACAGTAGGTCCTCTTCAGTCCAATACACTGTACTTGCTGGGAACAGACACGAGGGCTATTTGCATTGTGTATGGCAAAGGGAGCGCAATAGTGACTCTTCTAACCAGAAAACAACTCTTCTCGTAGGACCAGAAACAGCATGTGTATTTCAACTCCATTTAGGACTGGGAAACAAACGCTAGCTCACCTTACAAGAAACACACTCTGCTTTTGAGAAAAGAGCACTCTTCTACTCTACTGTGTTTTCTATGGGGTCCGAACAGTGAGCTTGCTGAGAACAAAAGAACTGTGCTTCCTACACACACAGGCCATATCTAGTTCAACTCTGCTTAGGAAACTGACAAGAACAGTAGCTCCTCTTCAGTCCAATACACTGTACTTGCTGGGAACAGACGCGAGGGCTATTTGCACTGTGTATGGCAAAAGGAGCGCAATAGTGACTCTTCTTACCAGAAAACAACTCTTGCTCGTAGGACCAGAAACTGCATGTGTATTTTATCTCCATTTAGGACTGGGAAACAAATGCTAGCTGGCCTTACAAGAAACACACTCTGCTTTTGAGAAAAATGCACTCTTCTACTCTACTGTGTTTCCTATGGGGTCCGAACAGTGAGCTTGCTCAGAACAAATGAACTGTGCTTCCTACACACACGGGCCATATCTAGTTCAAGTCTGCTTAGGAAACTGACAAGAACAGTAGCTCCTCTTCAGTCCAATACACTGTACTTACTGGGAACAGACACGAGTGCTATTTGCACTGTGTATGGCAATGGGCGCACAATAGTGACTCTTCTTACAAGAAAACAACTCTTGCTCGTAGGACCAGAAACTGCATTTGATTCAATCCACTTAGGACTGGGAAACAAACGCTAGCTCGCCTTACAAGAAACACGATCTGCTTTTGAGAATAGGGCACACATCTACTCTACTGTGTTTCCTATGGGGTCCAAACAGTGAGCTTGCTCAGAACAAAAGAACTGTGCTTCCTACACACACAGGTCATATCTAGTTCAAATCTGCTTAGGAAACTGACAAAAACAGTAGCTCCTCTTCAGTCCAATACACTGTACTTGCTGGGAACAGACGCGAGGGCTATTTGCACTGTGTATGACAATGTGAGCAAAATAGTGACTCTTCTTACCAGAAAACAACTCTTGCTCGTAGGACCAGAAACTGCATGTGATTCAACTCCATTTAGGACTGCGAAACAAACGCTAGCTTGCCTTACAAAAAACACACTCTGCTTTTGAGGAAAGAGCACTCTTCTACTCTACTGTGTTTCCTATAGGGCCAGAACAGTGAGCTTGCTGAGTACAAAAGAACTATGCTTCCTGCACACATGGGCCTTATCTAGTTCAACTCTGCTTAGGAAACTGACAAGAACAGTAGCTCCTCTTCCGTCCAATACACTGTACTTGCTGGGAACAGACGCGAGGGCTACTTGCACTGTGTATGGCAAAGGGAGCTCAATAGTGACTCTTCTTACCAGAAAACAACTCTTGCTCGTAGGACCAGAAGCTGGATGTGATTCAACTCCATTTAGGATTCGGAAGCAAATGCTAGCTCGCCTTACAAGAAACACACTCTGCTTTTGAGAAAAGAGCACTCTTCTACTCTACTGTGTTTCCTATGGGATCCAAACAGTGAGCTTGCTCAGAACAAAAGAACTGTGCTTCCTACACACACGGGCCATATCTAGTTCAAATTTGTTTAGGAAACTGACAAGAACAGTAGCTCCTCTTCAGTCCAATACACTGTACTTGCTGGGAACATACGCAAGTGCTATTTGCACTGTGTTTGGCAATATGAGCACAATAGTGACTTTCCTTACCAGAAAACAACTCTTGCTCGTAGGAACGGAAACTGCATGTGATTCAACTCCATTTAGGACTGGGAAACAAACTCTAGCTGGCCTTACAAGAAACACACTCTGCTTTGGAGGAAAGAGCACTCTTCTAATCTACTGTGTTTCCTATAGGGCAAGAACAGTGAGCTTGCTGAGTACAAAAGAACTGTGCTTCCTACAAACATGGGCCATATCTAGTTCAACTCTCCTTAGGAACCTGACAAGAACAGTAGATCCTCTTTAGTCCAATACACTGTACATGCTGGGAACAGAGGCCAGTGCTATTTGCCCTGAGTATGACAATGGGAGCGCAATAGTGACTCTTATTACCAGAAAAAACTCTTGCTCGTAGGACCAGAAACTGCATGTGATTCAACTCCATTTAGGACTGGAAAACAAACGCTAGCTCGCCTTACAAGAAACACACTCTGCTTTTGAGAAAAATGCACTCTTCTACTCTACTGTGTTTCCTATGGGGTTCGAAATGTGAGCTTGCACAGAACAAAAGAACTGTGCTTCCTACACACACGGGCCATATCTAGTTCAGCTCTGCTTACGAAACTGAAAAGAACAGAAGATCCTCTTCAGTCCAATACGCTGTACATGCTGGGTACAGATGCCAGTGCTATTTGTACTGTGTATGGCAATGGGAGCGCAATAGTGACTCTTCTTACCAGAAAAAACTCTTGCTCGTAGGACCAGAAACTGCATGTGATTCAACTCCATTTAGGACTGCGAAACAAACGCTAGCTTGCCTTACAAGAAACACACTCTGCTTTTGAGAAAAGAGCACTCTTCTACTCTACTGTGTTTCCTATGGGGTCCAAGCAGTGAGCTTGCTCATAACAAAAGAACTGTGCTTCCAACACAAACGGGCCATATCTAGTTCAATTCTGCTTAGGAAACTGACAAGAACAGTAGATCCTCTTCCGTCCAATACACTGTACATGCTGGGTACAGACGCCAGTGCTATTTGCACAGTGTATGGCAATGGGAGCGCAATAGTGACTCTTCTTTCCAGAATACAACTCTTGCTCGTAGGACCAGAAATTGCATGTGATTCAACTCCATTTAGGACTGGGAAACAAACGCTAGCTCGCCTTACAAGAAACACACTCTGCTTTTGAGAAAAGAGCACTCTTCTATTCTACTGTGTTTCCTATGGGGTCCAAACAGTGAGCTTGCTCAGAACAAAAGAACTGTGCTTCCTACACACACGGGCCATATCTAGTTCAATTCTGCTTAGGAAACTAACAAGAACAGTAGCTCCTCTTCAGTCCAATACACTGTACTTGCTGGGAACAGACGCGAGTGCTATTTGCACTGTGTATGGCAATGGGAGCGCAATAGTGACTTTCCTTACAGGAAAAAAACTGTTGCTCGTAGGAATGGAAACTGCATGTGATTCAACTTCATTTAGGACTGCGAAACAAAGGCTAGCTCGCCTTACAAAAAACACACTCTGTTTTTGAGGAAAGAGCACACTTCTACTCTACTGTGTTTCCTATAGGGCCAAAACAGTGAGCTTGCTGAGTACAAAAGAACTGAGCTTCCTACACACATGGGCCATATCTAGTTCAACTCTGCTTAGGAAACTGACAAGAACAGTAGGTCCTCTTCAGTCCAATACACTGTACTTGCTGGGAACAGACACGAGGGCTATTTGCATTGTGTATGGCAAAGGGAGCGCAATAGTGACTCTTCTAACCAGAAAACAACTCTTCTCGTAGGACCAGAAACAGCATGTGTATTTCAACTCCATTTAGGACTGGGAAACAAACGCTAGCTCACCTTACAAGAAACACACTCTGCTTTTGAGAAAAGAGCACTCTTCTACTCTACTGTGTTTTCTATGGGGTCCGAACAGTGAGCTTGCTGAGAACAAAAGAACTGTGCTTCCTACACACACAGGCCATATCTAGTTCAACTCTGCTTAGGAAACTGACAAGAACAGTAGCTCCTCTTCAGTCCAATACACTGTACTTGCTGGGAACAGACGCGAGGGCTATTTGCACTGTGTATGGCAAAAGGAGCGCAATAGTGACTCTTCTTACCAGAAAACAACTCTTGCTCGTAGGACCAGAAACTGCATGTGTATTTTATCTCCATTTAGGACTGGGAAATAAACGCTAGCTGGCCTTACAAGAAACACACTCTGCTTTTGAGAAAAATGCACTCTTCTACTCTACTGTGTTTCCTATGGGGTCCGAACAGTGAGCTTGCTCAGAACAAATGAACTGTGCTTCCTACACACACGGGCCATATCTAGTTCAAGTCTGCTTAGGAAACTGACAAGAACAGTAGCTCCTCTTCAGTCCAATACACTGTACTTACTGGGAACAGACACGAGTGCTATTTGCACTGTGTATGGCAATGGGCGCACAATAGTGACTCTTCTTACAAGAAAACAACTCTTGCTCGTAGGACCAGAAACTGCATTTGATTCAATCCACTTAGGACTGGGAAACAAACGCTAGCTCGCCTTACAAGAAACACGATCTGCTTTTGAGAATAGGGCACACATCTACTCTACTGTGTTTCCTATGGGGTCCAAACAGTGAGCTTGCTCAGAACAAAAGAACTGTGCTTCCTACACACACAGGTCATATCTAGTTCAAATCTGCTTAGGAAACTGACAAAAACAGTAGCTCCTCTTCAGTCCAATACACTGTACTTGCTGGGAACAGACGCGAGGGCTATTTGCACTGTGTATGACAATGTGAGCAAAATAGTGACTCTTCTTACCAGAAAACAACTCTTGCTCGTAGGACCAGAAACTGCATGTGATTCAACTCCATTTAGGACTGCGAAACAAACGCTAGCTTGCCTTACAAAAAACACACTCTGCTTTGGAGGAAAGAGCACTCTTCTAATCTACTGTGTTTCCTATAGGGCAAGAACAGTGAGCTTGCTGAGTACAAAAGAACTGTGCTTCCTACACACATGGGCCATATCTAGTTCAACTCTGCTTAGGAACCTGACAAGAACAGTAGATCCTCTTTAGTCCAATACACTGTACATGCTGGGAACAGAGGCCAGTGCTATTTGCCCTGAGTATGACAATGGGAGCGCAATAGTGACTCTTATTACCAGAAAAAACTCTTGCTCGTAGGACCAGAAATTGCATGTGATTCAACTCCATTTAGGACTGGGAAACAAACGCTAGCTCGCCTTACAAGAAACACACTCTGCTTTTGAGAAAAGAGCACTCTTCTACTCTACTGTGTTTCCTATAGGGCCAGAACAGTGAGCTTGCTCAGAACAAAAGAACTGTGCTTCCAACACACACGGGCCATATCTAGTTCAATTCTGCTTAGGAAACTGACAAGAACAGTAGATCCTCTTCCGTCCAATACACTGTACATGCTGGGTACAGACGCCAGTGCTATTTGCACAGTGTATGGCAATGGGAGCGCAATAGTGACTCTTCTTTCCAGAAAACAACTCTTGCTCGTAGGACCAGAAACTGCATGTGATTCAACTCCATTTAGGACTGGGAAACAAATGCTAGCTCGACTTACAAGAAACACACTCTGCTTTTGAAAAATGCACTCTTTTACTCTACTGTGTTTCCTATGGGGTTCGAAATGTGAGCTTGCTCAGAACAAAAGAACTGTGCTTCCTACACACACGGGCCATATCTTGTTCAATTCTGCTTAGGAAACTGACAAGAACAGTAGAACCTCTTCAGTCCAATAGATTGTACATGCTGGAAAGAGATGCGAGTGCTATTTGCCCTGTGTGTGACAATGGGAGCGCAATAGTGACTCTTCTTTCCAGAAAACAACTCTTGCTCGTAGGACCAGACACTGCATGTGATTCAACTCCATTTAGGATTGGGAAACAAACGCTAGCTCGCCTTACAAGAAACACACTCTGCTTTTGAGAAAAGAGCACTCTTCTACTCTACTGTGTTACCTATGGGATCCAAACAGTGAGCTTGCTCAGAACAAAGGAACTGTGCTTCCTACACACACGGGCCATATCTAGTTCACATTTGCTTAGGAAACTGACAAGAACAGTAGCTCCTCTTCAGTCCAATACACTGTACTTGCTGGGAACAGACGCGAGTGCTAATTGCACTGTATATGGCAATGGGAGCACAATAGTTTACTTTCCTTACCAGAAAACAACTCTTGTTCGTAGGAACGCAAACTGCATGTGATTCAACTCCATTTAGGACTGCGAAACAAACGCTAGCTTGCCTTACAAAAAACACACTCTGCTTTTGAGGAAAGAGCACTCTTCTACTCTACTGTGTTTCCTATAGGGCCAGAACAGTGAGCTTGCTGAGTACAAAAGAACTATGCTTCCTGCACACATGGGCCTTATCTAGTTCAACTCTGCTTAGGAAACTGACAAGAAGAGTAGCTCCTCTTCAGTCCAATACACTGTACTTGCTGGGAACAGACGCGAGGGCTACTTGCACTGTGTATGGCAAAGGGAGCTCAATAGTGACTCTTCTTACCAGAAAACAACTCTTGCTCGTAGGACCAGAAGCTGGATGTGATTCAACTCCATTTAGGATTGGGAAGCAAATGCTAGCTCGCCTTATAAGAAACACACTCTGCTTTTGAGAAAAGAGCACTCTTCTACTCTACTGTGTTTCCTATGGGATCCAAACAGTGAGCTTGCTCAGAACAAAAGAACTGTGCTTCCTACACACACGGGCCATATCTAGTTCAAATTTGCTTAGGAAACTGACAAGAACAGTAGCTCCTCTTCAGTCCAATACACTGTACTTGCTGGGAACAGACGCGAGTGCTATTTGCACTGTGTTTGGCAATGGGAGCACAATAGTGACTTTCCTTACCAGAAAACAACTCTTGCTCGTAGGAACGGAAACTGCATGTGATTCAACTGCATTTAGGACTGGGAAACAAACTCTAGCTGGCCTTACAAGAAACACACTCTGCTTTGGAGGAAAGAGCACTCTTCTAATCTACTGTGTTTCCTATAGGGCAAGAACAGTGAGCTTGCTGAGTACAAAAGAACTGTGCTTCCTACACACATGGGCCATATCTAGTTCAACTCTGCTTAGGAACCTGACAAGAACAGTAGATCCTCTTTAGTCCAATACACTGTACATGCTGGGAACAGAGGCCAGTGCTATTTGCCCTGTGTATGACAATGGGAGCGCAATAGTGACTCTTATTACCAGAAAAAACTCTTTTTCGTAGGACCAGAAATTGCATGTGACTCAACTCCATTTAGGACTGGGAAACAAACGCTAGCTCGCCTTACAAGAAACACACTCTGCTTTTGAGAAAAGAGCACTCTTCTACTCTACTGTGTTTCCTATAGGGCCAGAACAGTGAGCTTGCTCAGAACAAAAGAACTGTGCTTCCAACACACACGGGCCATATCTAGTTCAATTCTGCTTAGGAAACTGACAAGAACAGTAGAACCTCTTCAGTCCAATAGACTGTACATGCTGGAAAGAGACGCCAGTGCTATTTGCACTGTGTATGGCAATGGGAGCGCAATACTGACTCTTCTTACCAGAAAACATCCCTTGCTCGTAGGACCAGAAACTGCATGTGATTCAACTCCATGTAGGACTGGGAAACAAACGCTAGCTCGCCTTACAAGAAACACACTCTGCTTTTGAGAAAAGAGCACTCTTCTACTCTACTGTGTTTCCTATGGGGTCCAAACAGTGAGCTTGCTCAGAACAAAAGAACTGTGCTTCCTACATACACGGGCCATATCTAGTTCAATTCTGCTTAGGAACCTGACAAGAACAGTAGATCCTCTTTAGTCCAATACACTGTACATTCTGGGAACAGAGGCCAGTGCTATTTGCCCTGAGTATGACAATGGGAGCGCAATAGTGACTCTTATTACCAGAAAAAACTCTTGCTCCTAGGACCAGAAACTGCATGTGATTCAACTCCATTTAGGACTGGAAACAAACGCTAGCTCGACTTACAAGAAACACACTCTGCTTTTGAGAAAAGAGCACTCTTCTACTCTGCTGTGTTTCCTATAGTGCCAGAACAGTGAGCTTGCTCAGAACAAAAGAACTGTGCTTCCTACACACACGGGCCATATCTAGTTCAATTCTGCTTAGGAAACTGAAAAGAACAGTAGATCCTCTTCAGTCCAATACACTGTACATGCTGGGTACAGACGCCAGTGCTATTTGTACTGTTTATGGCAATGGGAGCGCTATAGTGACTCTTCTTACCAGAAAACAACTCTTGCTCGTAGGACCAGAAACTGCATGTGATTCAACTCCATTTATTACTGCGAAACAAACGCTAGCTTGCCTTACAAGAAACACACTCTGCTTTTGAGAAAAGAGCACTCTTCTACTCTACTGTGTTTCCTATGGGGTCTAAAAAGTGAGCTTGCTCATAACAAAAGAACTGTGCTTCCAACACACACTGGCCATATCTAGTTCAATTCTGCTTAGGAAACTGACAAGAACTGTAGATCATCTTCCGTCCAATACACTGTACATGCTGGGTACAGACGCCAGTGCTATTTGCACAGTGTATGGCAATGGGAGCGCATTAGTGACTCTTCTTTCCAGAAAACAACTCTTGCTCGTAGGACCAGAAACTGCATGTGATTCAACTCCATTTAGGACTGGGAAACAAACGCTAGCTCGCCTTACAAGAAACACACTCTGCTTTTGTGAAAAGAGCACTCTTCTATTCTACTGTGTTTCCTATGGGGTCCAAACAGTGAGCTTGCTCAGAACAAAAGAACTGTGCTTCCTACACACACGGGCCATATCTAGTTCAATTCTGCTTAGGAAACTAACAAGAACAGTAGCTCCTCTTCAGTCCAATACACTGTACTTGCTGGGAACAGACGCGAGTGCTATTTGCACTGTGTATGGCAATGGGAGCGCAATAGTGACTTTCCTTAACGGAAAAAAAACTGTTGCTCGTAGGAACGGAAACTGCATGTGATTCAACTCCATTTAGGACTGCGAAACAAAGGCTAGCTCGCCTTACAAAAACACACTCTGTTTTTGAGGAAAGAGCACTCTTCTACTCTACTGTGTTTCCTATAGGGCCAGAACAGTGAGCATGCTGAGTACAAAAGAACTGAGCTTCCTACACACATGGGCCATATCTAGTTCAACTCTGCTTAGGAAACTGACAAGAACAGTAGCTCCTCTTCAGTCCAATACACTGTACTTGCTCGGACCAGACGCGAGGGCTATTTGCATTGTGTATGGCAAAGGGAGCACAATAGTGACTCTTCTAACCAGAAAACAACTCTTCTCGTAGGACCAGAAACTGCATGTGTATTTCAACTCCATTTAGGACTGGGAAACAAACGCTAGCTCACCTTACAAGAAACACACTCTGCTTTTGAGAAAAGAGCACTCTTCTACTCTACTGTGTTTTCTATGTGGTCCGAACAGTGAGCTTGCTGAGAACAAAAGAACTGTGCTTCCTACACACACAGGCCATATCTAGTTCAACTCTGCTTAGGAAACTGACAAGAACAGTAGCTCCTCTTCAGTCCAATACACTGTACTTGCTGGGAACAGACGCGAGGGCTATTTGCACTGTGTATGGCAATGGGAGCGCAATAGTGACTTTCCTTACCAGAAAACAACGCTTGCTCGTAGGAATGGAAACTGCATGTGATTCAACTCCATTTAGGACTGGGAAACAAACTCTAGCTCGCCTTACAAGAAGCACGCTCTGCTTTGGAGGAAAGAGCACTCTTCTACTCTACTGTGTTTCCTATAGGGCCAGAACAGTGAGCTTGCAGAGTACAAAAGAACTGTGCTTCCTACACACATGGGCCATACCTAGTTCAACTCTGCTTAGGAACCTGACAAGAACAGTAGGTCCTCTTTAGCCCAATACACTGTACATGCTGGGAACAGAGGCCAGTGCTATTTGCCCTGAGTATGACAATGGGAGCGCAATAATGACTCTTATTACCAGACAAAACTCTTGCTCGTAGGACCAGAAACTGCATGTGATTTAACTCCATTTAGGACTGGGAAACAAACGCTAGCTCACCTTACAAGAAACACACTCTGCTTTTGAGAAAAGAGCACTCTTCTACTCTACTGTGTTTCCTATAGGGCCAGAACAGTGAGCTTGCTGAGAACAAAAGAACTGTGCTTCCTACACACACAGGCCATATCTAGTTCAACTCTGCTTAGGAAACTGACAAGAACAGTAGCTCCTCTTCAGTCCAATACACTGTACTTGCTGGGAACAGACGCGAGGGCTATTTGCACTGTGTACGGCAAAGGGAGCGCAATAGTGACCCTTCTTACCAGAAAACAACTCTTGCTCATAGGACCAGAACCTGGATGTGATTCAACTCCATTTAGGATTGGGAAGCAAATGGTAGCTCGCCTTTCAAGAAACACAATCTGCTTTTGAGAAAAGAGCACTCTTCTACTCTACTGTGTTTCCTATGGGATCCGAACAGTGAGCTTGCTGAGAACAAAAGAACTGTGCTTCCTACACACACAGGCCATATCTAGTTCAAGTCTGCTAAGGAAACTGACAAGAACAGTAGCTCCTCTTCAGTCCAATACACTGTACTTACTGGGAACAGACGCGAGTGCTATTTGCACTCTGTATGGCAATGGGAGCACAATAGTGACTCTTCTTTCAAGAAAACAACTCTTGCTCGTAGGACCAGAAACTGCATTTGATTCAATCCACTTAGGACTGGGAAACAAACGCTAGCTCGCCTTACAAGAAACACGCTCTGCTTTTGAGAATAGGGCACACATCTACTCTACTGTGTTTCCTATGGGGTCCAAACAGTGAGCTTGTTTAGAACAAAAGAACTGTGCTTCCTACACACACAGGTCATATCTAGTTCAACTCTGCTTAGGAAACTGACAAAAACAGTAGCTCCTCTTCAGTCCAATACACTGTACTTGCTGGGAACAGACGCGAGGGCTATTTGCACTGTGTATGACAATGGGAGCACAATAGTGACTCTTCTTACCAGAAAACAACTCTTGCTCGTAGGACCAGAAACTGCATGTGATTCAACTCCATTTAGGACTGGGAAACAAACGCTAGCTCGCCTTACAAGAAACACACTCTGCTTTTGAGAAAAGAGCACTCTTCTATTCTACTGTGTTTTTTATGGGGTCCGAACAGTGAGCTTCCTGAGAACAAAAGAACTGTGCTTCCTACACACACGGGCCATATCTAGTTCAACTCTGCTTAGGAACCTGACTAGAACAGTAGCTCCTCCTCAGTCCAATACACTGTATTTGCTGGAAACAGACGCGAGTGCCAATTGCACTGTGTATGGCAATGGGAGCACAATAGTGACTTTCCTTACCAGAAAATAACTCTTGCTCGTAGGAACGGAAACTGCATGTGATTCAACTCCATTTAGCACTGCGAAACAAACGCTAGCTCGCCTTACAAAAAACACACTCTGCTTTTGAGGAAAGAGCACTCTTCTACTCTACTGTGTTTCCTATAGGGCCAGAACAGTGAGCTTGCTGAGTACAAAAGAACTGTGCTTCGTACACACATGGGCCATACCTAGTTCAACTCTGCTTAGGAACCTGACAAGAACAGTAGGTCCTCTTTAGTCCAATACACTGTACATGCTGGGAACAGAGGCCAGTGCTATTTGCCCTGAGTATGACAATGGGAGCACAATAGTGACTCTTATTACCAGAAAAAACTCTTGCTCGTAGGACCAGAAACTGCATGTGATTCAACTCCATTTAGGACTGGGAAACAAACGCTAGATCGCCTTACAAGAAACACACTCTGCTTTTGAGAAAAGCACACTCTTCTACTCTACTGTGTTTCCTATAGGGCCAGAACAGTGAGCTTGCTCAGAACAAAAGAACTGTGCTTCCTACACAAACGGGCCATATCTAGTTCAATTCTGCTTAGGAAACTGACAAGAACAGTAGATCCTCTTCAGTCCAATACACTGTACATGCTGGGACAGACGCCAGTGCTATTTGCACTGTGTATGGCAATGGGAGCACAATAGTGACTCTTCTTACCAGAAAACAACTCTTGCTCGTAGGACCAGAAACTGCATGTGATTCAACTCCATTCAGGACTGGGAAGCAAACGCTAGCTCGCCATACAAGAAACACACTCTGCTTTTGAGAAAAGAGCACTCTTCTACTCTACTGTGTTTCCTATGTGGTCCAAACAGTGAGCTTGCTCAGAACAAAAGAACTGTGCTTCCTACACACACAGGCCATATCTAGTTCAATTCTGCTTAGGAAAGTGACAAGAACAGTAGCTCCTCTTCAGTCCAATACACTGTACTTGCTGGGAACAGAGGCGAGTGCTAATTGCACTGTGTATGGCAATGGGAGCACAATAGTGACTTTCCTTACCAGAAAACAACTCTTGTTCGTAGGAACGCAATCTGCAGGCGATTCAAATCCATTTAGGACTGCGAAACAAACGCTAGCTCTCCTTACAAAAAACACACTCTGCTTTTGTGGAAAGAGCACTCTTCTACTCTACTGTGTTTCCTATAGGGCCAGAACAGTGAGCTTGCTGAGTACAAAGAACTGTGCTTCCTACACAAATGGGCCTTATCTAGTTCAACTCTGCTTAGGAAACTGACAAGAACAGTAGCTCCTCTTCAGTCCAATACACTGTACTTGCTGGGAACAGACGTGAGGGCTATTTGCACTGTGTACGGCAAAGGGAGCGCAATAGTGACCCTTCTTACCAGAAAACAACTCTTGCTCATAGGACCAGAACCTGGATGTGATTCAACTCCATTTACGATTGGGAAGCAAATGCTAGCTCGCCTTACAAGAAACACACTCTGCTTTTGAGAAAAGAGCACTCTTCTACTCTACTGTGATTCCTATGGGATCCGAACAGTGAGCTTGCTGAGAACAAAAGAACTGTGCTTCCTACACACACAGGCCATATCTAGTTCAAGTCTGCTTAGGAAACTGACAAGAACAGTAGCTTCTCTTCAGTCCAATACACTGTACTTACTGGGAACAGACGCGAATGCTATTTGCACTCTGTATGGCAATGGGAGCACAATGGTGACTCTTCTTACAAGAAAACAACTCTTGCTTGTAGGACCAGAAACTGCATGTGATTCAACTCCATTTAGGACTGGGAAACAAACGCTAGCTCGCCTTACAAGAAACACACTCTGCTTTTGAGAAAAATGCACTCTTCTACTCTAATGTGTATCCTATGGGGTTCGAAATGTGAGCTTGCTGGGAACAAAAGAACTGTCCTTCCTACACACACGGGCCATATCTAGTTCAACTCTGCTTAGGAAACTGAAAAGAACAGAAGATCCTCTTCAGTCCAATAGGCTGTACATGCTGGGTACAGACGCCAGTGCTATTTGCACTGTGTATGGCAATGGGAGCGCAATAGTGACTCTTCTTACCAGAAAACAACTCTTGCTCGTAGGACCAGAAACTGCATGTGATTCAACTCCATTTAGGACTGGGAAACAAACGCTAGCTTGCCTTACAAGAAACACGCTCTGCTTTTGAGAATAGGGCACACATCTTCTCTACTGTGTTTCCTATGGGGTCCAAACAGTGAGCTTGCTCAAAACAAAAGAATTGTGCTTCCTACACACACGGGTAATATCTGGTTCAACTCTGCTTTGGAAACTGACAAGAACAGTAGCTCCTCTTCAGTCCAATACACTGTACTTGCTGGGAACAGACGCGAGTGCTATTTGCACTGTGTATGGCAATGGGAGCACAATATTGACTTTCCTTACCAGAAAACAACTCTTGCTCGTAGGACCAAAAACTGCATGTATTTCAACTCCATTTAGGTCTGGGAAACAAACGCTAGCTCGCCTTACAAGAAACACACTCTGCTTTTGAGAAAAGAGCACTCTTCTACTCTACTGTGTTTTCTAAGTGGTCCGAACAATGAGCTTGCTGAGAACAAAAGAACTGTGCTTCCTACACACACGGGCCATATCTAGTTCAACTGTGCTTAGGAAACTGACAAGAACAGTAGCTCCTCTTCAGACCAATACACTGTACTTGCTGGAAACCGACGCGAGTGCTATTTGTACTGTGTGGCAATGGGAGGGCAATAGTGACTCTTCTTACCAGAAAACAACGCTTGCTCTTAGTACCAGAAACTGCATTTGATTCAATCCACTTAGGACTGGGAAACAAACGCTAGCTTGCCTTACAAGAAACCCGCTCTGCTTTTGAGAATAGGGCACACATCTTCTCTACTGTGTTTCCTATGGGGTCCAAACAGTGACCTTGCTCAGAACAAAAGAACTGTGCTTCCTATACACACGGGCCATATCTAGTTCAATTCTCCTTCATTAACTGATAAGAACAGTAGCTCCTCTTCAGTCCAATACACTGTACTTGCTGGAACAGACGCGAGTGCTATTATCACTGTGTATGGCAAAGGGAGCGCAATAGTGACTCTTCTTACCAGAAAACAACTCTTGCTCTTAGTACCAGAAACTGCATTTGAATCAATCCACTTAGGACTGGGAAACAAACGCTAGCTCGCCTTACAAGAAACATGCTCTGCTTTTGAGAATAGGGCACACATCTTCTCCACTGTGTTTCCTGTGGGGTCCAAACAGTGAGCTTGCTCAGAACAAAAGAATTGTGCTTCCTACACACACGGATCATATCTAGTTCAACTGTGCTTAGGAAACTGACAAGAACAGTAGCTCCTCTTCAGTCCCATACACTGTACTTGCTGGGTACAGACGCCAGTGCTATTTGCACAGTGTATGGCAATGGGAGCGCAATACTTACTCTTCTTTCCAGAAAACAACTCTTGCTCGTAGAACCAGAAACTGCATGTGATTCAACTCCATTTAGGACTGGGAAACAAACGCTAGCTCGCCTTACAAAAAACACACTCTGCTTTTGAGAAAAGAGCACTCTTCTATTCTACTGTGTTTCCTATGGGGTCCAAACAGTGAGCTTGCTCAGAACAAAAGAACTGTGCTTCCTACACACACGGGCCATATCTAGTTCAATTCTCCTTAGGAAACTAACCAGAACAGTAGCTCCTCTTCAGACCAATACACTGTACTTGCTGGGAACAGACGCGAGTGCTATTTGCACTGTGTATGGCAATGGGAGCGCAATAGTGACTTTCCTTACAGGAAAAAAACTGTTGCTCGTAGGAACGGAAACTGCATGTGATTCAACTCCATTTAGGACTGGGAAACCAACGCTAGCTCACCTTACAAGAAACACACTCTGCTTTTGAGAAAAGAGCACTCTTCTACTCTACTGTGTTTTCTATGGGGTCCGAACTGTGAGCTTGCTGAGAACAAAAGAACTGTGCTTCCTACACACACAGGCCATATCTAGTTCAACTCTGCTTAGGAAACTGACAAGAACAGTAGCTCCTCTTCAGTCCAATACACTGTACTTGCTGGGAACAGACGCCAGTGCTATTTGCACTGTGTATGGCAAAGGGAGCACAATAGTGACTCTTTTTACCAGAAAACAACTCTTGCTCGTAGGACCAGAAACTGCATGTGTATTTCATCTCCATTTAGGACTGGGAAACAAACGCTAGCTGGCCTTACAAGAAACACACTCTGCTTTTGAGAAAAATGCACTCTTCTACTCTATTGTGTTTCCTATGGGGTCCCAACAGTGAGCTTGCTCAGAACAAATGAACTGTGCTTCCTACACACACGGGCCATATCTAGTTCAAGTCTGCTTAGGAAACTGACAAGAACAGTAGCTCCTCTTCAGTCCAATACACTGTACTTACTGGGAACAGACGCGAGGGCTATTTGCACTGTGTATGGCAATGGGAGCACAATAGTGACTCTTCTTACAAGAAAACAACTCTTGCTCGTAGGACCAGAAACTTCATTTGATTCAATCCACTTAGGACTGGGAAACAAACGCTAGCTCGCCTTACAAGAAACACAATCTGCTTTTGAGAATAGGGCACACATCTTCTCTACTGTGTTTCCAAGTGGTCCAAACAGTGAGCTTGCTCAGAAGAAAAGAACTGTGCTTCCTACAAACACAGGTCATATCTAGTTCAACTCTGCTTAGGAAACTGACAATAACAGTAGCTCCTCTTCAGTCCAATACACTGTACTTGCTGGGAACAGATGTGAGGGCTATTTGCACTGTGTATGAAAATGGGAGCACAATAGTGACTCTTCTTACCAGAAAACAACTCTTGCTCGTAGGACCAGAAACTGCATGTGATTCAACTCCTTTTAGGACTGGGAAACAAACGCTAGCTGGCCTTGCAAGAAACACACTCTGCTTTTGAGAAAAGCGCACTCTTCTATTCTACTGTGTTTTTTATGGGGTCCGAACAGTGAGCTTCCTGAGTACAAAAGAACTGTGCTTCCTACACACACGGGCCATATCTAGTTCAACTCTGCTTAGGAACCTGACTAGAACAGTAGCTCCTCCTCAGTCCAATACACTGTACTTGCTGGAAATAGACGCGAGTGCTAATTGCACAGTGTATGGCAATGGGAGCGCAATAGTGACTTTCCTTACCAGAAAATAACTCTTGCTCGTAGGAACATAAACTGCATGTGATTCAACTCCATTTAGCACTGCGAAACAAACGCTAGCTCGCCTTACAAAAAACACACTCTGCTTTTGAGGAAAGAGCACTCTTCTACTCTACTGTGTTTCCTATAGGGCCAGAACAGTGAGCTTGCTGAGTACAAAAGAACTGTGCTTCCTACACACATGGGCCATATCTAGTTCAACTCTGCATAGGAACCTGACAAGAAAAGTAGATCCTATTTAGTCCAATACACTGTACATGCTGGGAACAGAGGCCAGTGCTATTTGCCCTGAGTATGACAATGGGAGCGCAATAGTGACTCTTATTACCAGAAAAAACTCTTGCTCGTAGGACCAGAAACTGCATGTGATTCAACTCCATTTAGGACTGCGAAACAAACGCTAGCTCGCCTTACAAGAAACACACTCTGTTTTTGAGAAAAATGCACTCTTCTACTCTACTGTGTTTCCTATGGGGTTCGAAATGTGAGCTTGCTCAGAACAAAAGAACTGTGCTTCCTAAACACACGGGCCACATCTAGTTCAACTCTGCTTAGGAACATGAAAAGAACAGAAGATCCTTTTCAGTCCAATACGCTGTACATGCTGGGTACAGACGCCAGTGCAATTTGCACTGTGTATGGCAATGGGAGTGCAATAGTGACTCTTCTTACCAGAAAACAACTCTTGCTCGTAGGACCAAAAACTGCATGTGATTCAAGTCCATTTAGGACTGGGAAACAAACGCTAGCTCGCCTTACAAGAAACACACTCTGCTTTTGAGAAAAGAGCACTCTTCTACTCTACTGTGTCCTATGGGTTCCAAACAGTGAGCTTGCTCAGAACAAAAGAACTGTGCTTCGTACACACACGGGCCATATCTAGTTCAATTCTGCTTAGGAAACTGACAAGAACAGTAGCTCCTCTTCAGTCCAATACACTGTACTTGCTGGGAACAGACACGAGTGCTATTTGCACTGTGTATGGCAATGGGAGCGCAATAGTTACTTTCCTTACCAGAAAACAACTCTTGCTCGTAGGAACGGAAACTGCATGTGATTCAACTCCATTTACGACTGCGAAACAAATGCTTGCTCGCCTTACAAAAAACACACTCTGCTTTTGAGGAAAGAGCACTCTTCTACTCCACTGTGTTTCCTATAGTGCCAGAACAGTGAGCTTGCTGAGTACAAAAGAACTGTGCTTCCTACACACATGGGCCATATCTAGTTCAACTCTGCTTAGGAACCTGACAAGAACAGTAGATCCTCTTTAGTCCAATACACTGTACATTCTGGGAACAGAGGCCAGTGCTATTTGCCCTGAGTATGACAATGGGAGCGCAATAGTGACTCTTATTACCAGAAAAAACTCTTGCTCCAAGGACCAGAAACTGCATGTGATTCAACTCCATTTAGGACTGGAAACAAACGCTAGCTCGACTTACAAGAAACACACTCTGCTTTTGAGAAAAGAGCACTCTTCTACTCTGCTGTGTTTCCTATAGTGCCAGAACAGTGAGCTTGCTCAGAACAAAAGAACTGTGCTTCCTACACACACGGGCCATATCTAGTTCAATTCTGCTTAAGAAACTGAAAAGAACAGTAGATCCTCTTCAGTCCAATACACTGTACATGCTGGGTACAGACGCCAGTGCTATTTGTACTGTTTATGGCAATGGGAGCGCAATAGTGACTCTTCTTACCAGAAAACAACTCTTGCTCGTAGGACCAGAAACTGCATGTGATTCAACTCCATTTATTACTGCGAAACAAACGCTAGCTTGCCTTACAAGAAACACACTCTGCTTTTGAGAAAAGAGCACTCTTCTACTCTACTGTGTTTCCTATGGGGTCTAAAAAGTGAGCTTGCTCATAACAAAAGAACTGTGTTTCCAACACACACGGGCCATATCTAGTTCAATTCTGCTTAGGAAACTGACAAGAACTGTAGATCCTCTTCCGTCCAATACACTGTACATGCTGGGTACAGACGCCAGTGCTATTTGCACAGTGTATGGCAATGGGAGCGCAATAGTGACTCTTCTTTCCAGAAAACAACTCTTGCTCGTAGGACCAGAAACTGCATGTGATTCAACTCCATTTAGGACTGGGAAACAAACGCTAGCTCGCCTTACAAGAAACACACTCTGCTTTTGTGAAAAGAGCACTCTTCTATTCTACTGTGTTTCCTATGGGGTCCAAACAGTGAGCTTGCTCAGAACAAAAGAACTGTGCTTCCTACACACACGGGCCATATCTAGTTCAATTCTGCTTAGGAAACTAACAAGAACAGTAGCTCCTCTTCATTCCAATACACTGTACTTGCTGGGAACAGACGCGAGTGCTATTTGCACTGTGTATGGCAATGGGAGCGCAATAGTAACTTTCCTTACAGGAAAAAAAACTGTTGCTCGTAGGAACGGAAACTGCATGTGATTCAACTCCATTTAGGACTGCGAAACAAAGGCTAGCTCGCCTTACAAAAACACACTCTGTTTTTGAGGAAAGAGCACTCTTCTACTCTACTGTGTTTCCTATAGGGCCAGAACAGTGAGCTTGCTGAGTACAAAAGAACTGAGCTTCCTACACACATGGGCCATATCTAGTTCAACTCTGCTTAGGAAACTGACAAGAACAGTAGCTCCTCTTCAGTCCAATACACTGTACTTGCTCGGAACAGACGCGAGGGCTATTTGCATTGTGTATGGCAAAGGGAGCGCAATAGTGACTCTTCTAACCAGAAAACAACTCTTCTCGTAGGACCAGAAACTGCATGTGTATTTCAACTCCATTTAGGCCTGGGAAACAAAAGCTAGCTCACCTTACAAGAAACACACTCTGCTTTTGAGAAAAGAGCACTCTTCTACTCTACTGTGTTTTCTATGTGGTCCGAACAGTGAGCTTGCTGAGAACAAAAGAACTGTGCTTCCTACACACACAGGCCATATCTAGTTCAACTCTGCTTAGGAAACTGACAAGAACAGTAGCTCCTCTTCAGTCCAATACACTGTACTTGCTGGGAACAGACGCGAGGGCTATTTGCACTGTGTATGGCAATGGGAGCGCAATAGTGACTTTCCTTACCAGAAAACAACGCTTGCTCGTAGGAATGGAAACTGCATGTGATTCAACTCCATTTAGGACTGGGAAACAAACTCTAGCTCGCCTTACAAGAAGCACGCTCTGCTTTGGAGGAAAGAGCACTCTTCTACTCTACTGTGTTTCCTATAGGGCCAGAACAGTGAGCTTGCAGAGTACAAAAGAACTGTGCTTCCTACACACATGGGCCATACCTAGTTCAACTCTGCTTAGTAACCTGACAAGAACAGTAGGTCCTCTTTAGTCCAATACACTGTACATGCTGGGAACAGAGGCCAGTGCTATTTGCCCTGAGTATGACAATGGGAGCGCAATAGTGACTCTTATTACCAGACAAAACTCTTGCTCGTAGGACCAGAAACTGCATGTGATTCAACTCCATTTAGGACTGGGAAACAAACGCTAGATCGGCTTACAAGAAACACACTCTGCTTTTGAGAAAAGCGCACTCTTCTACTCTACTGTGTTTCCTATAGGGCCAGAACAGTGAGCTTGCTCAGAACAAAAGAACTGTGCTTTCTACACAAACGGGCCATATCTCGTTCAATTCTGCTTAGGAAACTGACAAGAACAGTAGATCCTCTTCAGTCCAATACACTGTACATGCTGGGTACAGACGCCAGTGCTATTTGCACTGTGTATGGCAATGGGAGCACAATAGTGACTCTTCTTACCAGAAAACAACTCTTGCTCGTAGGACCAGAAACTGCATGTGATTCAACTCCATTTAGGACTGGGAAGCAAACGCTAGCTCGCCATACAAGAAACACACTCTGCTTTTGAGAAAAGAGCACTCTTCTACTCTACTGTGTTTCCTATGTGGTCCAAACAGTGAGCTTGCTCAGAACAAAAGAACTGTGCTTCCTACACACACAGGCCATATCTAGTTCAATTCTGCTTAGGAAACTGACAAGAACAGTAGCTCCTCTTCAGTCCAATACATTGTACTTGCTGGGAACAGAGGCGAGTGCTAATTGCACTGTGTATGGCAATGGGAGCGCAATAGTGACTTTCCTTACCAGAAAACAACTCTTGTTCGTAGGAAGGCAATCTGCAGGCGATTCAACTCCATTTAGGACTGCAAAACAAACGCTAGCTCTCCTTACAAAAAACACACTCTGCTTTTGTGGAAAGAGCACTCTTCTACTCTACTGTGTTTCCTATAGGGCCAGAACAGTGAGCTTGCTGAGTACAAAGAACTGTGCTTCCAACACACATGGGCCTTATCTAGTTCAACTCTGCTTAGGAAACTGACAAGAACAGTAGCTCCTCTTCAGTCCAATACACTGTACTTGCTGGGAACAGACGCGAGGGCTATTTGCACTGTGTACGGCAAAGGGAGCGCAATAGTGACCCTTCTTACCAGAAAACAACTCTTGCTCATAGGACCAGAAACTGGATGTGATTCAACTCCATTTAGGATTGGGAAGCAAATGGTAGCTCGCCTTACAAGAAACACAATCTGCTTTTGAGAAAAGAGCACTCTTCTACTCTACTGTGTTTCCTATGGGATCCGAACAGTGAGCTTGCTGAGAACAAAAGAACTGTGCTTCCTACACACACAGGCCATATCTAGTTCAAGTCTGCTAAGGAAACTGACAAGAACAGTAGCTCCTCTTCAGTCCAATACACTGTACTTACTGGGAACAGACGCGAGTGCTATTTGCACTCTGTATGGCAATGGGAGCACAATAGTGACTCTTCTTTCAAGAAAACAACTCTTGCTCGTAGGACCAGAAACTGCATTTGATTCAATCCACTTAGGACTGGGAAACAAACGCTAGCTCGCCTTACAAGAAACACGCTCTGCTTTTGAGAATAGGGCACACATCTACTCTACTGTGTTTCCTATGGGGTCCAAACAGTGAGCTTGTTTAGAACAAAAGAACTGTGCTTCCTACACACACAGGTCATATCTAGTTCAACTCTGCTTAGGAAACTGACAAAAACAGTATCTCCTCTTCAGTCCAATACACTGTACTTGCTGGGAACAGACGCGAGGGCTATTTGCACTGTGTATGACAATGGGAGCACAATAGTGACTCTTCTTACCAGAAAACAACTCTTGCTCGTAGGACCAGAAACTGCATGTGATTCAACTCCATTTAGGACTGGGAAACAAACGCTAGCTGGCCTTACAAGAAACACACTCTGCTTTTGAGAAAAGAGCACTCTTCTATTCTACTGTGTTTTTTATGGGGTCCGAACAGTGAGCTTCCTGAGAACAAAAGAACTGTGCTTCCTACACACACGGGCCATATCTAGTTCAACTCTGCTTAGGAACCTGACTAGAACAGTAGCTCCTCCTCAGTCCAATACACTGTATTTGCTGGAAACAGACGCGAGTGCCAATTGCACTGTGTATGGCAATGGGAGCACAATAGTGACTTTCCTTACCAGAAAATAACTCTTGCTCGTAGGAACGGAAACTGCATGTGATTCAACTCCATTTAGCACTGCGAAACAAACGCTAGCTCGCCTTACAAAAAACACACTCTGCTTTTGAGGAAAGAGCACTCTTCTACTCTACTGTGTTTCCTATAGGGCCAGAACAGTGAGCTTGCTGAGTACAAAAGAACTGTGCTTCGTACACCCATGGGCCATACCTAGTTCAACTCTGCTTAGGAACCTGACAAGAACAGTAGGTCCTCTTTAGTCCAATACACTGTACATGCTGGGAACAGAGGCCAGTGCTATTTGCCCTGAGTATGACAATGGGAGCGCAATAGTGACTCTTATTACCAGAAAAAACTCTTGCTCATAGGACCAGAAACTGCATGTGATTCAACTCCATTTAGGACTGGGAAACAAACGCTAGATCGCCTTACAAGAAACACACTCTGCTTTTGAGAAAAGCACACTCTTCTACTCTACTGTGTTTCCTATAGGGCCAGAACAGTGAGCTTGCTCAGAACAAAAGAACTGTGCTTCCTACACACACGGGCCATATCTAGTTCAATTCTGCTTAGGAAACTAACAAGAACAGTAGCTCCTCTTCAGTCCAATACACTGTACTTGCTGGGAACAGACGCGAGTGCTATTTGCACTGTGTATGGCAATGGGAGCGCAATAGTAACTTTCCTTACAGGAAAAAAAACTGTTGCTCGTAGGAACGGAAACTGCATGTGATTCAACTCCATTTAGGACTGCGAAACAAAGGCTAGCTCGCCTTACAAAAACACACTCTGTTTTTGAGGAAAGAGCACTCTTCTACTCTACTGTGTTTCCTATAGGGCCAGAACAGTGAGCTTGCTGAGTACAAAAGAACTGAGCTTCCTACACACATGGGCCATATCTAGTTCAACTCTGCTTAGGAAACTGACAAGAACAGTAGCTCCTCTTCAGTCCAATACACTGTACTTGCTCGGAACAGACGCGAGGGCTATTTGCATTGTGTATGGCAAAGGGAGCGCAATAGTGACTCTTCTAACCAGAAAACAACTCTTCTCGTAGGACCAGAAACTGCATGTGTATTTCAACTCCATTTAGGCCTGGGAAACAAAAGCTAGCTCACCTTACAAGAAACACACTCTGCTTTTGAGAAAAGAGCACTCTTCTACTCTACTGTGTTTTCTATGTGGTCCGAACAGTGAGCTTGCTGAGAACAAAAGAACTGTGCTTCCTACACACACAGGCCATATCTAGTTCAACTCTGCTTAGGAAACTGACAAGAACAGTAGCTCCTCTTCAGTCCAATACACTGTACTTGCTGGGAACAGACGCGAGGGCTATTTGCACTGTGTATGGCAATGGGAGCGCAATAGTGACTTTCCTTACCAGAAAACAACGCTTGCTCGTAGGAATGGAAACTGCATGTGATTCAACTCCATTTAGGACTGGGAAACAAACTCTAGCTCGCCTTACAAGAAGCACGCTCTGCTTTGGAGGAAAGAGCACTCTTCTACTCTACTGTGTTTCCTATAGGGCCAGAACAGTGAGCTTGCAGAGTACAAAAGAACTGTGCTTCCTACACACATGGGCCATACCTAGTTCAACTCTGCTTA
This sequence comes from Peromyscus eremicus, assembly GCF_949786415.1. NCBI lineage: Eukaryota > Metazoa > Chordata > Mammalia > Rodentia > Cricetidae > Peromyscus > Peromyscus eremicus. The sequence continues at coordinate 57,656 of NW_026735663.1, forward strand.
GGAACCTGACAAGAACAGTAGGTCCTCTTTAGTCCAATACACTGTACATGCTGGGAACAGAGGCCAGTGCTATTTGCCCTGAGTATGACAATGGGAGCGCAATAGTGACTCTTATTACCAGACAAAACTCTTGCTCGTAGGACCAGAAACTGCATGTGATTCAACTCCATTTAGGACTGGGAAACAAACGCTAGATCGGCTTACAAGAAACACACTCTGCTTTTGAGAAAAGCGCACTCTTCTACTCTACTGTGTTTCCTATAGGGCCAGAACAGTGAGCTTGCTCAGAACAAAAGAACTGTGCTTTCTACACAAACGGGCCATATCTCGTTCAATTCTGCTTAGGAAACTGACAAGAACAGTAGATCCTCTTCAGTCCAATACACTGTACATGCTGGGTACAGACGCCAGTGCTATTTGCACTGTGTATGGCAATGGGAGCACAATAGTGACTCTTCTTACCAGAAAACAACTCTTGCTCGTAGGACCAGAAACTGCATGTGATTCAACTCCATTTAGGACTGGGAAGCAAACGCTAGCTCGCCATACAAGAAACACACTCTGCTTTTGAGAAAAGAGCACTCTTCTACTCTACTGTGTTTCCTATGTGGTCCAAACAGTGAGCTTGCTCAGAACAAAAGAACTGTGCTTCCTACACACACAGGCCATATCTAGTTCAATTCTGCTTAGGAAACTGACAAGAACAGTAGCTCCTCTTCAGTCCAATACATTGTACTTGCTGGGAACAGAGGCGAGTGCTAATTGCACTGTGTATGGCAATGGGAGCGCAATAGTGACTTTCCTTACCAGAAAACAACTCTTGTTCGTAGGAAGGCAATCTGCAGGCGATTCAACTCCATTTAGGACTGCAAAACAAACGCTAGCTCTCCTTACAAAAAACACACTCTGCTTTTGTGGAAAGAGCACTCTTCTACTCTACTGTGTTTCCTATAGGGCCAGAACAGTGAGCTTGCTGAGTACAAAGAACTGTGCTTCCAACACACATGGGCCTTATCTAGTTCAACTCTGCTTAGGAAACTGACAAGAACAGTAGCTCCTCTTCAGTCCAATACACTGTACTTGCTGGGAACAGACGCGAGGGCTATTTGCACTGTGTACGGCAAAGGGAGCGCAATAGTGACCCTTCTTACCAGAAAACAACTCTTGCTCATAGGACCAGAAACTGGATGTGATTCAACTCCATTTAGGATTGGGAAGCAAATGGTAGCTCGCCTTACAAGAAACACAATCTGCTTTTGAGAAAAGAGCACTCTTCTACTCTACTGTGTTTCCTATGGGATCCGAACAGTGAGCTTGCTGAGAACAAAAGAACTGTGCTTCCTACACACACAGGCCATATCTAGTTCAAGTCTGCTAAGGAAACTGACAAGAACAGTAGCTCCTCTTCAGTCCAATACACTGTACTTACTGGGAACAGACGCGAGTGCTATTTGCACTCTGTATGGCAATGGGAGCACAATAGTGACTCTTCTTTCAAGAAAACAACTCTTGCTCGTAGGACCAGAAACTGCATTTGATTCAATCCACTTAGGACTGGGAAACAAACGCTAGCTCGCCTTACAAGAAACACGCTCTGCTTTTGAGAATAGGGCACACATCTACTCTACTGTGTTTCCTATGGGGTCCAAACAGTGAGCTTGTTTAGAACAAAAGAACTGTGCTTCCTACACACACAGGTCATATCTAGTTCAACTCTGCTTAGGAAACTGACAAAAACAGTATCTCCTCTTCAGTCCAATACACTGTACTTGCTGGGAACAGACGCGAGGGCTATTTGCACTGTGTATGACAATGGGAGCACAATAGTGACTCTTCTTACCAGAAAACAACTCTTGCTCGTAGGACCAGAAACTGCATGTGATTCAACTCCATTTAGGACTGGGAAACAAACGCTAGCTGGCCTTACAAGAAACACACTCTGCTTTTGAGAAAAGAGCACTCTTCTATTCTACTGTGTTTTTTATGGGGTCCGAACAGTGAGCTTCCTGAGAACAAAAGAACTGTGCTTCCTACACACACGGGCCATATCTAGTTCAACTCTGCTTAGGAACCTGACTAGAACAGTAGCTCCTCCTCAGTCCAATACACTGTATTTGCTGGAAACAGACGCGAGTGCCAATTGCACTGTGTATGGCAATGGGAGCACAATAGTGACTTTCCTTACCAGAAAATAACTCTTGCTCGTAGGAACGGAAACTGCATGTGATTCAACTCCATTTAGCACTGCGAAACAAACGCTAGCTCGCCTTACAAAAAACACACTCTGCTTTTGAGGAAAGAGCACTCTTCTACTCTACTGTGTTTCCTATAGGGCCAGAACAGTGAGCTTGCTGAGTACAAAAGAACTGTGCTTCGTACACACATGGGCCATACCTAGTTCAACTCTGCTTAGGAACCTGACAAGAACAGTAGGTCCTCTTTAGTCCAATACACTGTACATGCTGGGAACAGAGGCCAGTGCTATTTGCCCTGAGTATGACAATGGGAGCGCAATAGTGACTCTTATTACCAGAAAAAACTCTTGCTCATAGGACCAGAAACTGCATGTGATTCAACTCCATTTAGGACTGGGAAACAAACGCTAGATCGCCTTACAAGAAACACACTCTGCTTTTGAGAAAAGCACACTCTTCTACTCTACTGTGTTTCCTATAGGGCCAGAACAGTGAGCTTGCTCAGAACAAAAGAACTGTGCTTCCTACACAAACGGGCCATATCTAGTTCAATTCTGCTTAGGAAACTGACAAGAACAGTAGATCCTCTTCAGTCCAATACACTGTACATGCTGGGTACAGACGCCAGTGCTATTTGCACTGTGTATGGCAATGGGAGCACAATAGTGACTCTTCTTACCAGAAAACAACTCTTGCTCGTAGGACCAGAAACTGCATGTGATTCAACTCCATTCAGGACTGGGAAGCAAACGCTAGCTCGCCATACAAGAAACACACTCTGCTTTTGAGAAAAGAGCACTCTTCTACTCTACTGTGTTTCCTATGTGGTCCAAACAGTGAGCTTGCTCAGAACAAAAGAACTGTGCTTCCTACACACACAGGCCATATCTAGTTCAATTCTGCTAAGGAAACTGACAAGAACAGTAGCTCCTCTTCAGTCCAATACACTGTACTTACTGGGAACAGACGCGAGTGCTATTTGCACTCTGTATGGCAATGGGAGCACAATAGTGACTCTTCTTTCAAGAAAACAACTCTTGCTCGTAGGACCAGAAACTGCATTTGATTCAATCCACTTAGGACTGGGAAACAAACGCTAGCTCGCCTTACAAGAAACACGCTCTGCTTTTGAGAATAGGGCACACATCTACTCTACTGTGTTTCCTATGGGGTCCAAACAGTGAGCTTGTTTAGAACAAAAGAACTGTGCTTCCTACACACACAGGTCATATCTAGTTCAACTCTGCTTAGGAAACTGACAAAAACAGTAGCTCCTCTTCAGTCCAATACACTGTACTTGCTGGGAACAGACGCGAGGGCTATTTGCACTGTGTATGACAATGGGAGCACAATAGTGACTCTTCTTACCAGAAAACAACTCTTGCTCGTAGGACCAGAAACTGCATGTGATTCAACTCCATTTAGGACTGGGAAACAAACGCTAGCTCGCCTTACAAGAAACACACTCTGCTTTTGAGAAAAGAGCACTCTTCTATTCTACTGTGTTTTTTATGGGGTCCGAACAGTGAGCTTCCTGAGAACAAAAGAACTGTGCTTCCTACACACACGGGCCATATCTAGTTCAACTCTGCTTAGGAACCTGACTAGAACAGTAGCTCCTCCTCAGTCCAATACACTGTATTTGCTGGAAACAGACGCGAGTGCCAATTGCACTGTGTATGGCAATGGGAGCACAATAGTGACTTTCCTTACCAGAAAATAACTCTTGCTCGTAGGAACGGAAACTGCATGTGATTCAACTCCATTTAGCACTGCGAAACAAACGCTAGCTCGCCTTACAAAAAACACACTCTGCTTTTGAGGAAAGAGCACTCTTCTACTCTACTGTGTTTCCTATAGGGCCAGAACAGTGAGCTTGCTGAGTACAAAAGAACTGTGCTTCGTACACACATGGGCCATACCTAGTTCAACTCTGCTTAGGAACCTGACAAGAACAGTAGGTCTTCTTTAGTCCAATACACTGTACATGCTGGGAACAGAGGCCAGTGCTATTTGCCCTGAGTATGACAATGGGAGCGCAATAGTGACTCTTATTACCAGAAAAAACTCTTGCTCATAGGACCAGAAACTGCATGTGATTCAACTCCATTTAGGACTGGGAAACAAACGCTAGATCGCCTTACAAGAAACACACTCTGCTTTTGAGAAAAGCACACTCTTCTACTCTACTGTGTTTCCTATAGGGCCAGAACAGTGAGCTTGCTCAGAACAAAAGAACTGTGCTTCCTACACAAACGGGCCATATCTAGTTCAATTCTGCTTAGGAAACTGACAAGAACAGTAGATCCTCTTCAGTCCAATACACTGTACATGCTGGGTACAGACGCCAGTGCTATTTGCACTGTGTATGGCAATGGGAGCACAATAGTGACTCTTCTTACCAGAAAACAACTCTTGCTCGTAGGACCAGAAACTGCATGTGATTCAACTCCATTCAGGACTGGGAAGCAAACGCTAGCTCGCCATACAAGAAACACACTCTGCTTTTGAGAAAAGAGCACTCTTCTACTCTACTGTGTTTCCTATGTGGTCCAAACAGTGAGCTTGCTCAGAACAAAAGAACTGTGCTTCCTACACACACAGGCCATATCTAGTTCAATTCTGCTTAGGAAAGTGACAAGAACAGTAGCTCCTCTTCAGTCCAATACACTGTACTTGCTGGGAACAGAGGCGAGTGCTAATTGCACTGTGTATGGCAATGGGAGCACAATAGTGACTTTCCTTACCAGAAAACAACTCTTGTCCGTAGGAACGCAATCTGCAGGCGATTCAAATCCATTTAGGACTGCGAAACAAACGCTAGCTCTCCTTACAAAAAACACACTCTGCTTTTGTGGAAAGAGCACTCTTCTACTCTACTGTGTTTCCTATAGGGCCAGAACAGTGAGCTTGCTGAGTACAAAGAACTGTGCTTCCTACACAAATGGGCCTTATCTAGTTCAACTCTGCTTAGGAAACTGACAAGAACAGTAGCTCCTCTTCAGTCCAATACACTGTACTTGCTGGGAACAGACGTGAGGGCTATTTGCACTGTGTACGGCAAAGGGAGCGCAATAGTGACCCTTCTTACCAGAAAACAACTCTTGCTCATAGGACCAGAACCTGGATGTGATTCAACTCCATTTACGATTGGGAAGCAAATGCTAGCTCGCCTTACAAGAAACACACTCTGCTTTTGAGAAAAGAGCACTCTTCTACTCTACTGTGATTCCTATGGGATCCGAAGAGTGAGCTTGCTGAGAACAAAAGAACTGTGCTTCCTACACACACAGGCCATATCTAGTTCAAGTCTGCATAGGAAACTGACAAGAACAGTAGCTTCTCTTCAGTCCAATACACTGTACTTACTGGGAACAGACGCGAATGCTATTTGCACTCTGTATGGCAATGGGAGCACAATGGTGACTCTTCTTACAAGAAAACAACTCTTGCTTGTAGGACCAGAAACTGCATGTGATTCAACTCCATTTAGGACTGGGAAACAAACGCTAGCTCGCCTTACAAGAAACACACTCTGCTTTTGAGAAAAATGCACTCTTCTACTCTAATGTGTATCCTATGGGGTTCGAAATGTGAGCTTTCTGGGAACAAAAGAACTGTCCTTCCTACACACACGGGCCATATCTAGTTCAACTCTGCTTAGGAAGCTGAAAAGAACAGAAGATCCTCTTCAGTCCAATAGGCTGTACATGCTGGGTACAGACGCCAGTGCTATTTGCACTGTGTATGGCAATGGGAGCGCAATAGTGACTCTTCTTACCAGAAAACAACTCTTGCTCGTAGGACCAGAAACTGCATGTGATTCAACTCCATTTAGGACTGGGAAACAAACGCTAGCTTGCCTTACAAGAAACACGCTCTGCTTTTGAGAATAGGGCACACATCTTCTCTACTGTGTTTCCTATGGGGTCCAAACAGTGAGCTTGCTCAAAACAAAAGAATTGTGCTTCCTACACACACGGGTAATATCTGGTTCAACTCTGCTTTGGAAACTGACAAGAACAGTAGCTCCTCTTCAGTCCAATACACTGTACTTGCTGGGAACAGACGCGAGTGCTATTTGCACTGTGTATGGCAATGGGAGCACAATATTGACTTTCCTTACCAGAAAACAACTCTTGCTCGTAGGACCAAAAACTGCATGTAATTCAACTCCATTTAGGTCTGGGAAACAAACGCTAGCTCGCCTTACAAGAAACACACTCTGCTTTTGAGAAAAGAGCACTCTTCTACTCTACTGTGTTTTCTAAGTGGTCCGAACAATGAGCTTGCTGAGAACAAAAGAACTGTGCTTCCTACACACACGGGCCATATCTAGTTCAACTGTGCTTAGGAAACTGACAAGAACAGTAGCTCCTCTTCAGACCAATACACTGTACTTGCTGGAAACCGACGCGAGTGCTATTTGTACTGTGTGGCAATGGGAGGGCAATAGTGACTCTTCTTACCAGAAAACAACGCTTGCTCTTAGTACCAGAAACTGCATTTGATTCAATCCACTTAGGACTGGGAAACAAACGCTAGTTCGCCTTACAAGAAACCCGCTCTGCTTTTGAGAAAAGAGCACTCTTCTACTCTACTGTGTTTCCAATAGGGCCAGAACAGTGACCTTGCTCAGAACAAAAGAACTGTGCTTCCTATACACACGGGCCATATCTAGTTCAATTCTCCTTCATTAACAGATAAGAACAGTAGCTCCTCTTCAGTCCAATACACTGTACTTGCTGGAACAGACGCGAGTGCTATTATCACTGTGTATGGCAAAGGGAGCGCAATAGTGACTCTTCTTACCAGAAAACAACTCTTGCTCTTAGTACCAGAAACTGCATTTGAATCAATCCACTTAGGACTGGGAAACAAACGCTAGCTCGCCTTACAAGAAACATGCTCTGCTTTTGAGAATAGGGCACACATCTTCTCCACTGTGTTTCCTGTCGGGTCCAAACAGTGAGCTTGCTCAGAACAAAAGAATTGTGCTTATTACACACACGGATCATATCTAGTTCAACTGTGCTTAGGAAACTGACAAGAACAGTAGCTCCTCTTCAGTCCCATACACTGTACTTGCTGGGTACAGACGCCAGTGCTATTTGCACAGTGTATGGCAATGGGAGCGCAATATTACTCTTCTTTCCAGAAAACAACTCTGGCTCGTAGAACCAGAAACTGCATGTGATTCAACTCCATTTAGGACTGGGAAACAAACGCTAGCTCGCCTTACAAAAAACACACTCTGCTTTTGAGAAAAGAGCACTCTTCTATTCTACTGTGTTTCCTATGGGGTCCAAACAGTGAGCTTGCTCAGAACAAAAGAACTGTGCTTCCTACACACACGGGCCATATCTAGTTCAATTCTCCTTAGGAAACTAACCAGAACAGTAGCTCCTCTTCAGACCAATACACTGTACTTGCTGGGAACAGACGCGAGTGCTATTTGCACTGTGTATGGCAATGGGAGCGCAATAGTGACTTTCCTTACAGGAAAAAAACTGTTGCTCGTAGGAACGGAAACTGCATGTGATTCAACTCCATTTAGGACTGGGAAACCAACGCTAGCTCACCTTACAAGAAACACACTCTGCTTTTGAGAAAAGAGCACTCTTCTACTCTACTGTGTTTTCTATGGGGTCCGAACTGTGAGCTTGCTGAGAACAAAAGAACTGTGCTTCCTACACACACAGGCCATATCTAGTTCAACTCTGCTTAGGAAACTGACAAGAACAGTAGCTCCTCTTCAGTCCAATACACTGTACTTGCTGGGAACAGACGCGAGGGCTATTTGCACTGTGTATGGCAAAGGAAGCACAATAGTGACTCTTTTTACCAGAAAACAACTCTTGCTCGTAGGACCAGAAACTGCATGTGTATTTCATCTCCATTTAGGACTGGGAAACAAACGCTAGCTGGCCTTACAAGAAACACACTCTGCTTTTGAGAAAAATGCACTCTTCTACTCTATTGTGTTTCCTATGGGGTCCCAACAGTGAGCTTGCTCAGAACAAATGAACTGTGCTTCCTACACACACGGGCCATATCTAGTTCAAGTCTGCTTAGGAAACTGACAAGAACAGTAGCTCCTCTTCAGTCCAATACACTGTACTTACTGGGAACAGACGCGAGGGCTATTTGCACTGTGTATGGCAATGGGAGCACAATAGTGACACTTCTTACAAGAAAACAACTCTTGCTCGTAGGACCAGAAACTTCATTTGATTCAATCCACTTAGGACTGGGAAACAAACGCTAGCTCGCCTTACAAGAAACACAATCTGCTTTTGAGAATAGGGCACACATCTTCTCTACTGTGTTTCCAAGTGGTCCAAACAGTGAGCTTGCTCAGAACAAAAGAACTGTGCTTCCTACAAACACAGGTCATATCTAGTTCAACTCTGCTTAGGAAACTGACAATAACAGTAGCTCCTCTTCAGTCCAATACACTGTACTTGCTGGGAACAGATGTGAGGGCTATTTGCACTGTGTATGAAAATGGGAGCACAATAGTGACTCTTCTTACCAGAAAACAACTCTTGCTCGTAGGACCAGAAACTGCATGTGATTCAACTCCTTTTAGGACTGGGAAACAAACGCTAGCTGGCCTTACAAGAAACACACTCTGCTTTTGAGAAAAGCGCACTCTTCTATTCTACTGTGTTTTTTATGGGGTCCGAACAGTGAGCTTCCTGAGTACAAAAGAACTGTGCTTCCTACACACACGGGCCATATCTAGTTCAACTCTGCTTAGGAACCTGACTAGAACAGTAGCTCCTCCTCAGTCCAATACACTGTACTTGCTGGAAATAGACGCGAGTGCTAATTGCACAGTGTATGGCAATGGGAGCGCAATAGTGACTTTCCTTACCAGAAAATAACTCTTGCTCGTAGGAACATAAACTGCATGTGATTCAACTCCATTTAGCACTGCGAAACAAACGCTAGCTCGCCTTACAAAAAACACACTCTGCTTTTGAGGAAAGAGCACTCTTCTACTCTACTGTGTTTCCTATAGGGCCAGAACAGTGAGCTTGCTGAGTACAAAAGAACTGTGCTTCCTACACACATGGGCCATATCTAGTTCAACTCTGCTTAGGAACCTGACAAGAACAGTAGATCCTCTTTAGTCCAATACACTGTACATGCTGGGAACAGAGGCCAGTGCTATTTGCCCTGAGTAGGACAATGGGAGCGCAATAGTGACTCTTATTACCAGAAAAAAACTCTTGCTCGTAGGACCAGAAACTGCATGTGATTCAACTCCATTTAGGACTGCGAAACAAACGCTAGCTCGCCTTACAAGAAACACACTCTGTTTTTGAGAAAAATGCACTCTTCTACTCTACTGTGTTTCCTATGGGGTTCGAAATGTGAGCTTGCTCAGAACAAAAGAACTGTGCTTCCTACACACACGGGCCACATCTAGTTCAACTCTGCTTAGGAACATGAAAAGAACAGAAGATCCTTTTCAGTCCAATACGCTGTACATGCTGGGTACAGACGCCAGTGCAATTTGCACTGTGTATGGCAATGGGAGTGCAATAGTGACTCTTCTTACCAGAAAACAACTCTTGCTCGTAGGACCAAAAACTGCATGTGATTCAAGTCCATTTAGGACTGGGAAACAAACGCTAGCTCGCCTTACAAGAAACACACTCTGCTTTTGAGAAAAGAGCACTCTTCTACTCTACTGTGTTTCCTATGGGTTCCAAACAGTGAGCTTGCTCAGAACAAAAGAACTGTGCTTCGTACACACACGGGCCATATCTAGTTCAATTCTGCTTAGGAAACTGACAAGAACAGTAGCTCCTCTTCAGTCCAATACACTGTACTTGCTGGGAACAGACACGAGTGCTATTTGCACTGTGTATGGCAATGGGAGCGCAATAGTTACTTTCCTTACCAGAAAACAACTCTTGCTCGTAGGAACGGAAACTGCATGTGATTCAACTCCATTTATGACTGCGAAACAAATGCTTGCTCGCCTTACAAAAAACACACTCTGCTTTTGAGGAAAGAGCACTCTTCTACTCCACTGTGTTTCCTATAGTGCCAGAACAGTGAGCTTGCTGAGTACAAAAGAACTGTGCTTCCTACACACATGGGCCATATCTAGTTCAACTCTGCTTAGGAAACTGACAAGAACAGTAGCTCCTCTTCAGTCCAATACACTGTACTTGCTTTTAACAGACGCCAGTGCTATTTGCACTGTGTATGGCAAAGGGAGCGCAATAGTGACTCTTCTTACCAGAAAACAACTCCTGCTCGTAGGACCAGAACCTGGATGTGATTCAACTCCATTTAGGATTGGGAAACAAATGCTAGCTCGTCTTACAAGAAACACACTCTGCTTTTGAGAAAAGAGCACTCTTCTACTCTACTGTGTTTCCTATGGGATCCAAACAGTGAGCTTGCTCAGAACAAAAGAACTGTGCTTCCTACACACACGGGCCATATCTAGTTCAAATTTGCTTAGGAAACTGACAAGAACAGTAGCTCCTCTTCAGTCCAATACACTGTACTTGCTGGGAACAGACGTGAGTGTTATTTGCACTGTGTATGGCATTGGGAGCACAATATTGACTTTCCTTACCAGAAAACAACTCTTGCTCATAGGACCAAAAACTGCATGTGATTCAACTCCATTTAGGACTGGGAAACAAATGCTAGCTCGCCTTACAAGAAACACACTCTGCTTTTGAGAAAAGAGCACTCTTCTACTCTACTGTGTTTTCTATATGGTCCGAACAGTGAGCTTGCTGAGAACAAAAGAACTGTGCTTCCTACACACACGGGCCATATCTAGTTCAACTGTGCTTAGGAAACTGACAAGAACAGTAGCTCCTCTTCAGACCAATACACTGTACTTGCTGGAAATCGACGCGAGTGCTATTTGTACTGTGTATGGCAAAGGGAGCGCAATAGTGACTCTTCTTACCAGAAAACAACTCTTGCTCTTAGTACCAGAAACTGCATTTGTTTCAATTCACTTAGGACTGGGAAACAAACTCTAGCTCGCCTTACAAGAAACACGCTCTGCTTTTGAGAAAAGAGCACTCTTCTACTCTACTGTGTTTCCAATAGGGCCAGTACAGTGACCTTGCTCAGAACAAAAGAACTGTGCTTCCTACACACACGGGCCATATCTAGTTCAATTCTGCTTCGTTAACTGACAAGAACAGTAGCTCCTCTTCAGTCCAATACACAGTACTTGCTGGAACAGACGCGAGTGCTATTTGTACTGTGTATGGCAAAGGGAGCGCAATAGTGACTCTTCTTACCAGAAAACAACACTTGCTCTTAGGACCAGAAACTGCATTTGAATCAATCCACTTAGGACTGGGAAACAAACGCTAGCTCGCCTTACAAGAAACACGCTCTGCTTTTGAGAATAGGGCACACATCTTCTCTACTGTGTTTCCTGTGGGGTCCAAACAGTGAGCTTGCTCAGAACAAAAGAATTGTGCTTCCTACACACACGGATCATATCTAGTTCAACTCTGCTTAGGAAACTGACAAGAACAGTAGCTCCTCTTCAGTCCCATACACTGTACTTGCTGGGAACAGACGCGAGTGCTATTTGCACTGTGTATGGCAAAGGAGCGCAATAGTGACTCTTCTTACCAGAAAACAACTCTTGCTCGTAGGACCAGAACCTGGATGTGATTCAACTCCATTTAGGATTGGGAAACAAACACTAGCTCGCCTTACAAGAAACACACTCTGCTTTTGAGAAAAGAGCACTCTTCTACTCTACTGTGTTACCTATGGGATCCAAACAGTGAGCTTGCTCAGAACAAAAGAACTGTGCTTCCTACACACACGGGCCATATCTAGTTCAAATTTGCTTAGGAAACTGACAAGAACAGTAGCTCCTCTTCCGTCCAATACACTGTACTTGCTGGGAACAGACGCGAGTGCTAATTGCACTGTGTATGGCAATGGGAGCGCAATAGTGACTTTCCTTACCAGAAAACTCTTGCTTGTAGGAACGGAAACTGCATGTGATTCAACTCCATTTAGGACTGCGAAACAAACGCTAGCTCGCCTTACAAAAAACACACTCTGCTTTTGAGGAAAGAGCACTCTTCTACTCTACTGTGTTTCCTATAGGGCCAGAACAGTGAGCTTGCTGAGTACAAAAGAACTGTGCTTCCTACACACATGGGCCATATCTAGTTCAACTCTGCTTAGGAAACTGACAAGAACAGTAGCTCCTCTTCAGTCCAATACACTGTACTTGCTGGGAACAGACGCGAGGGCTATTTGCACTGTGTATGAAAATGGGAGCGCAATAGTGACTCTTCTTACCTGAAAACAACTCTTGCTCGTAGGACCAGAACCTGGATGTGATTCAACTCCATTTAGGATTGGTAAACAAACGCTAGCTCGCCTTACAAGAAACACACTCTGCTTTTGAGAAAAGAGCACTCTTGTAATCTACTGTGTTTCCTATGGGATCCAAACAGTGAGCTTACTCAGAACCAAAGAACTGTGCTTCCTACACACACGGGCCATATCTAGTTCAACTGTGCTTAGGAAACTGACAAGAACAGTAGCTCCTCTTCAGACCAATACACTGTACTTGCTGGAAATCGACGCGAGTGCTATTTGTACTGTGTATGGCAAAGGGAGCGCAATAGTGACTCTTCTTACCAGAAAACAACTCTTGCTCTTAGTACCAGAAACTGCATTTGTTTCAATTCACTTAGGACTGGGAAACAAACTCTAGCTCGCCTTACAAGAAACACGCTCTGCTTTTGAGAAAAGAGCACTCTTCTACTCTACTGTGTTTCCAATAGGGCCAGTACAGTGACCTTGCTCAGAACAAAAGAACTGTGCTTCCTACACACACGGGCCATATCTAGTTCAATTCTGCTTCGTTAACTGACAAGAACAGTAGCTCCTCTTCAGTCCAATACACAGTACTTGCTGGAACAGACGCGAGTGCTATTTGTACTGTGTATGGCAAAGGGAGCGCAATAGTGACTCTTCTTACCAGAAAACAACTCTTGCTCTTAGGACCAGAAACTGCATTTGAATCAATCCACTTAGGACTGGGAAACAAACGCTAGCTCGCCTTACAAGAAACACGCTCTGCTTTTGAGAATAGGGCACACATCTTCTCTACTGTGTTTCCTGTGGGGTCCAAACAGTGAGCTTGCTCAGAACAAAAGAATTGTGCTTCCTACACACACGGATCATATCTAGTTCAACTCTGCTTAGGAAACTGACAAGAACAGTAGCTCCTCTTCAGTCCCATACACTGTACTTGCTGGGAACAGACGCGAGTGCTATTTGCACTGTGTATGGCAAAGGAGCGCAATAGTGACTCTTCTTACCAGAAAACAACTCTTGCTCGTAGGACCAGAACCTGGATGTGATTCAACTCCATTTAGGATTGGGAAACAAACACTAGCTCGCCTTACAAGAAACACACTCTGCTTTTGAGAAAAGAGCACTCTTCTACTCTACTGTGTTACCTATGGGATCCAAACAGTGAGCTTGCTCAGAACAAAAGAACTGTGCTTCCTACACACACGGGCCATATCTAGTTCAAATTTGCTTAGGAAACTGACAAGAACAGTAGCTCCTCTTCCGTCCAATACACTGTACTTGCTGGGAACAGACGCGAGTGCTAATTGCACTGTGTATGGCAATGGGAGCGCAATAGTGACTTTCCTTACCAGAAAACAACTCTTGCTTGTAGGAACGGAAACTGCATGTGATTCAACTCCATTTAGGACTGCGAAACAAACGCTAGCTCGCCTTACAAAAAACACACTCTGCTTTTGAGGAAAGAGCACTCTTCTACTCTACTGTGTTTCCTATAGGGCCAGAACAGTGAGCTTGCTGAGTACAAAAGAACTGTGCTTCCTACACACATGGGCCATATCTAGTTCAACTCTGCTTAGGAAACTGACAAGAACAGTAGCTCCTCTTCAGTCCAATACACTGTACTTGCTGGGAACAGACGCGAGGGCTATTTGCACTGTGTATGGCAAAGGGAGCGCAATAGTGACTCTTCTTACCTGAAAACAACTCTTGCTCGTAGGACCAGAACCTGGATGTGATTCAACTCCATTTAGGATTGGTAAACAAACGCTAGCTCGCCTTACAAGAAACACACTCTGCTTTTGAGAAAAGAGCACTCTTGTAATCTACTGTGTTTCCTATGGGATCCAAACAGTGAGCTTACTCAGAACCAAAGAACTGTGCTTCCTACACACACGGGCCATATCTAGTTCAAATTTGCTTAGGAAACTGACAAAACAGTAGCTCCTCTTCAGTCCCATACACTGTACTTGCTGGGAACAGACGCGAGTGCTATTTGCACTGTGCATGGCAATGGGAGCGCAATATTGACTTTCCTTACCAGAAAACAACTCTTGCTCGTATGACCAAAATCTGCATGTGATTCAACTCCATTTAGGACTGGGAAACAAACACTAGCTCACCTTACAAGAAACACAGTCTGCTTCTGAGAAAAGAGCACTCTTCTACTCTACTGTGTTTCCTATAGGTTCAGAACAGTGAGCTTGCTGAGTACAAAAGAACTGTGCTTCCTACACACATCGGCCATATCTAGTTCAACTCTGCTTAGGAACCTGACAAGAACAGTAGATCCTCTTCAGTCCAATACACTGTACATGCTGGGAACAGACGCCAGTGCTATTTGCCCTGTGTATGACAATGGGAGCGCAATAGTGACTCTTCTTACCAGAAAAAACTCTTGCTCGTAGGACCAGAAACTGCATGTGATTCAACTCCATTTAGGACTGGGAAACAAACGCTAGCTTGCCTTACAAGAAACACAGTCTGCTTTTGAGAAAAGAGCACTCTTCTACTCTACTGTGTTTCTTACAGGGCCAGAACAGTGAGCTTGCTAATAACAAAAGAACTGTGAGTCCGACACACACGGCCATATCTAGTTCAACTCTGCTTAGGAAACTGACAAAAACAGTAGCTCCTCTTCAGTCCAATACACTGTGCATACTGGGAACAGACGCGAGTGCTATTTGCACTGTGTACGGCAATTGGAGCACAATAGTGACCCTTCTTATCAGAAAACAACTCTTGCTCTTAGGACCAGAAACTGCATTTGATTCAATCCACTTAAGACTGGGAAACAAACGCTAGCTTGCCTTACTAGAAACACGCTCTGCTTTTGAGAGTATGGCACACATCTACTCTACTGTGTTTCCTATGGGGTCCAAACAGTGCGCTTGCTCATAACAAAAGAACTGTGCTTCCTACACACACGGGTCATATCTAGTTCAACTCTGCTTAGGAAACTGACAAAAACAGTAGATCCTCTTCAGTCAATTACACTGTACTAGCTGGGAACAGAATCGAGGGCTATTTGCACTGTGTATGACAATAGGAGCACAATAGTGACTCTTTTTACCAGAAAACAACTCTTGCTCGTAGGACCAGAATCTGCATGGGATTCAACTCCATTTAGGATTGGGAAACAAACGCTAGCTCGCCTTACAAGAAACACACTCTGCTTTTGAGAAAAGAACACTCTTCTACTCTACTATGTTTTCTCTGTGGTCCGAACAGTGAGCTTGCTGAGAACAAAAGAACTGTGCTTCCTACACACACGGGCCATATCTAGTTCAACTCTGCTTAGGAACCTGACAAGAACAGTAGCTCCTCTTCAGACCAATACACTGTACTTGCTGGAAACAGACACGAGTGCTATTTGTAATGTGTATGGCAATGGGAGCTCAATAGTGTCTCTTCTTACCAGAAAACCAGTCTTGCTCATAGGACCAGAAACTGCATGTGATTCAACTCCATTTAGGATTGGGAAACAAACGTCAGCTCGCTTACAAGAAACACACTCTGCTTTTGAGAATAGGGCACACATCTACTCTACTGTGTTTCCTGTGGGTTCCAAACAGTGAGCTTGCTCAGAACAAAAGAACTGTGCTTCCTACGCACATGGGCCATATCTAGTTCAACTCTGCTTAGGAAACTGAAAAGAACAGTAGCTCCTCTTCAGTCCAATACACTGTACTTGATGGGAAGAGATGCGAGTGCTATTTGTACTGTGTTTGGCAATGGGAGCGCAATAGTGACTTTCCTTACCAGAAAACAACTCTTGCGCGTAGGACCAAAAACTGCATGTGATTCAACTCCATTTAGGACTGGAAAAAAAACGCTAGCTCGCCTTACAAGAAACACACTCTGCTTTTGAGAAAAGAGAACTCATCTACTCTACTGTGTTTCCTATAGAGCGAGAACAGTGAGCTTGCTCAGAACAAAAGAACTGTGCGTCCTACACACACGGGCTATATCTAGTTCAACTCTGCTTAGGAAACTGACAAGAACAGTAGATCCTCTTCAGTCCAATATGCTATACATGCTGGGAAAAGACGCCAGTGCTATTTGCCGTGTGTATGACAATGCGAGCACAATAGTGACTCTTCTTACCAGAAAACAACTCTTGCTTGTAGGACCAGAAACTGCATGTGATTCAACTCCATTCAGATCTGGGATGCAAACGCTATCTCGCCTTACAAGAAACACACTCTGCTTTTGAGAAAAGAGCACTGAGTTTCCTATGGGGTCTGCACAGTGAGCTAGCTCAGAACAAAAGAGCTGTGCTTCCTATACACACGGGCCATATCTAGTTCAACTCTGCTTAGGAAACTGACAAGAACAGTAGCTCCTCTTCAGTCCAATACACTGTACTTGCTGGGAACAGATGCGAGTGCTATTTGCACTGTGTTTGGCAATGGGAGCACAATAGTGACTTTCCTTACCAGAAAACAACTCTTGCGCGTAGGACCAAAAACTGCATGTGATTCAACTCCATTTAGGACTGGGAAACAAACGCTAGCTTGCCTTACAAGAAACACACTCTGCTTTTGAGAAAAGAGCACTCTTCTACTCTACTGTGTTTCCTATGGGGTTCAAAATGTGAGCTTGCTCAGAACAAAAGAACTGTGCTTCCTACACACACGGGCCATATCTAGTTCAACTCTGCTTAGGAAACTGACGAGAGCAGTAGCTCCTCTTCAGTCCAATACACTGTACTTGCTGGGAACAGATGCGAGTGCTATTTGCACGGTATACAGCAATGGGAGCAAAATAGTGACTCTGCTTACCAGAAAACAACTCTTGCTCTTATTACCAGTAACTGCATGTGATTCAACTTCACTTTGGACTGGGAAACAAACGCTAGCTCACCTTACAAGAAACACACTCTGCTTTTGAGAAAAGAGCACTCTTCTACTCTACTGTGTTTCCTATGGGGTCCGAACAGTGAGCTTGCTCAGAACAAAAGAACTGTGCTTCCTATACACACCGGCCATATCTAGTTCAACTCTGCTTAGGAAACTGACAAGAACAGTAGATCCCCTTCAGTCCAATACACTGTACTTGCTGGAAACAGACGCGAGTGCTATTTGCACTGTATACGGCTTTGGGAGGGCAATAGTGACTCTTTTTACCAGAAAACATCTCTTGCTCGTAGGGCCAGAAACTGCATGTGATTCAACTCCACTTAGGACTGGGAAACAAACGCTAGCTTGCCTTACAAGAAACAAGCTCTGCTTTTGAGAAAAGGGCACACATCTACTCTACTGTGTTTTCTATAGGGCCAGAACAGTGAGCTTGCTCAGTTCAAAAGAACTGTGCTTCCTACAAACAGAGGCCATATCTAGTTCAACTCTGCTTAGGAAACTAACGAGAACAGTAGCTCCTCTTCATTCCAATACACTGTACTTGCTGGGAACAGACGCGAGTGCTATTTGCACTGTGTACAGCAATGGGAGCACAATAGTGACTCTTCCTACCAGAAAACACCTCTGCCTCTTAGGACCAGAAACTGCATGTGATTCAACTCCACTTAGGACTGGGAAACAAACGCTAGCTTGCCTTACAAGAAACAAGCTCTGGTTTTGAGAATAGGGCACACTTCTACTCTACTGTGTTTCCTATGGGGTCCGAACAGTGAGCTTGCTCAGAACAAAAGAACTGTGCTTCCTACACAAACGGGCCATATCTCGTTCAATTATGCTTAGGCAACTGACAAGAACAGTAGATCCCCTTCAGTCCAATACACTTTACTTGCTGGGAACAGACTCCAGTGCTATTTGCACTGTGTATGACAATGGGAGCGCAATAGTGACTCTTCTTACCAGAAAAAACTCTTGCTCGTAGGACCAGAAACTGCATGTGATTCAACTCCATTTAGGTCTGGGAAGCAAACGCTAGCTTGCCTTAAAGAAACACACTCTGCTTTTGAGAAAAGATGACTCTTCTACTCCTCTGTGTTTCCTATAGGGCCAGAACAGTGAGCTTGCTCAGAACAAAAGAAATGTGCTTCATACACCCACGGGCCATATCTAGTTCAACTCTGCTTAGGAACCTAACAAGAACAGTAGATCCTCTTCAGTCCAATACACTGTACATGCTGGGAACAAATGCCAGTGCTATTTTCCCTGTGTATGACAATGGGAGCACAATAGTGACTCTTCTTACCAGAAAAAACTCTTGCTTGTAGGACCAAAAACTGCATGTGATTCAAGTCCATTTAGGACTGGGAAACAAACGCTAGCTCGACTTACAGGAAACACACTCTGCTTTTGAGAAAAGAGTACTCTTCTACTCTACTGTGTTTCCTATAGGGCCAGAACAGTGAGCTTGCTCAGAACAAAAGAACTGTGCTTCCTACACTCACGGGCCATATCTAGTTCAACTCTGCTTAGGGAACTGACGAGAACAGTAGCTCCTCTTCAGTCCAATACACTGTACTTGCTGGGAACAGATGCGAGTGCTATTTGCACGGTGTACGGCAATGGGAGCACAATAGTGACTCTTCTTACCAGAAAACAACTCTTGCTCTTAGTACCAGTAACTGCATGTGATTCAACTCCATTTAGGACTGGGCAACAAACGCTAGCTCGCCTTACAAGAAACTCACTCTGCTTCTCAGAGAAGAGCACTCTTCTACTCTACTGTGTTTCCTATAGGGCCAGAATAGTGAGCCTGTTCAGAACAAAAGAACTGTGCTTCCTACACACAGGGGCAATATCTAGGTCAATTCTGCTTATGAAACTGACAAGAAGAGTAGATCCTCTTCAGTCCAATACACTGTACTTGCTGGGAACAGACGCGAGTGCTATTTGCACTGTGTATGACAATGGGAGCACAATAGTGACTCTTTTTACTAGAAAACAACTCTTGCTCGTAGGACCAGAAACTGCATGTGATTCAACTCTATTTAGGACTGGGAAACAAATGCTAGCTAGCCTTACAAGAAACACACTCTGCTTTTGAGAAAAGAGCAATCTTCTACTCTACTGTGTTTTCAACAGGGCCAAAACAGTGAGCTTGCTCAGAACAAAAGAACTGTGCCTCCTACACACACGGGCTATATCTAGTTCATTTCTGCTTAGGAAACTGACAAGAACAGTAGCTCCTCTTCAGTCCAATACATTGTATTTGATGGGAACAGACGCCAGTGCTATTTCCCCTGTGTATGAAAATGGGAGTTCAATAGTGACTCTTCTTACCAGAAAAAAATCTCTTGATCGTAGGACCAGAAACTACATGTGATACAACTCCATTTAGGACTGCGCAACAAACGCTAGCTTGCCTTACAAGAAAAACACTCTGCTTTTGAGAAAAGGGCACTCTTCTACTCTAATGTGTTTACTATGGGTTCGATCAGTGAGCTTACAGTACAAAAGAACTGTGCTTCCTACACACACGGGCCATATCTAGTTCAACTCTGCTTAGGAAACTGACAAGAACAGTAGCTCCTCTTCAGTCCAATACACTGTACTTGCTGGGAACAGAAGCGAGTGCTGTTTGCACTGTGTATGGCAATGGGAGCGCAAGAGTGACTTTTTTTTTTTACCAGAAAACAACTCTTGCTCGTAGGAACGGAAACTGCATGTGATTCAACTCCATTTAGGACTGCGAAACAAACGCTAGCTCGGCTTACAAGAAACACTCTCTTCTTTTGAGAAAAGAGCACTCTTCTACTCTACAGTGTTTCCTATGGGGTCCGAACAGTGAGATTGCTCAGACAAAAGAACTGTGCTTCCTACACACATGGGCCATATCTAGTTCAACTCTACTTAGGAAACTGACAAGAACAGTAGCTCCTCTTCAGTCCAATACAATGTACTTGCTGGGAAGAGACGCGAGTGCTATTTGCACTGCGTATGTCAATGGGTGCGCAATAGTGACTTTCAATACCAAAAAACAACTCTAGCTTGTAGGACCAAAAACTGCATGTGATTCAACTCCATTTAGGACTGCGAAACAAACTCTAGCTCGCCTTACAAGAAACACACTCTGCTTTTGAGAAAAGAGCACTCTTCTACTCTACTGTGTTTCCTACAGTGCCAAAGCAGTGAGCTTGCTCAGAACAAAAGAACTGTGCTTTCTACACATATGGCCATATCTAGTTCAATTCTGCTTAGGAAACTGACAAGAACAGTGGATCCTCTTCCGTCCCATACACTATACTTACTGGGAACAGACGCCAGCGCTATTTGCCCTGAGTATGACAATGGGAGCACAATAGTGATTCTTCTTACCAGAAAACAACTCTTGCTCGTAGGACCAGAAACTGCATGTGATTCAACTCCATTTAGGACTGGGAAACAAACGCTAGCTTGCTTTACAAGAAAAACACTCTGCTTTTGAGAAAAGAGCAGTCTTCTACTGTACTGTGTTTCCTATAGGGCCAGAATAGTGAGCTTGCTCAGAACAAAAGAACTGTGCTTCCTACACACACGGGCTATATCTAGTTCAACTCTGCTTAGGAAACTGACAAGAACAGTAGCTCCTCTTCAGTCCAACACACTGTACATGCTGGGAACAGACGCCAGTGCTATTTGCCCTGTGTATGATAATGGGAGCGCAATAGTGACTCTTCTTACCAGAAAACAACTCTTGCTCGTAGGATCAGAAACTGCATGTGATTCAACTCCATTTATAACTGGGAAACAAACGCTAGCTCGCCTTACAATAAACACACTCTGCTTTTGAGAAAAGAGCACTCTTCTAGTCTAATGTGTTTTTTGTAGAGCCAGAATAGTGAGCTTGCTCAGAACAAAAGAACTGTGCTTCCTACACACACCGACTATATCTAGTTCAACTCTGCTTAGGAAACTGACAAGAACAGTAGATCCTCTTCAGTCCAATACACTGTACATGCTGGGAACAGACACCAGTGCTATTTGCCCTGTGTATGAAAATGGGAGCACAATAGTGACTCCTCTTACCAGAAAACAACTCTTGCTCGTAGGACCAGAAACTGCATGGGATTCAACTCCATTTAGGACTGCGAAACAAACGCTAGCTCGCCTTAAAAGAAACACACTCTGCTTTTGAGAAAAGAGCACTCTTCTACTCTACAGTGATTCCTGTGGGGTGTGAACAGTGAGCTTGCTCAGAACAAAAGAACTGTGCTTCCTACACACATGGGCCATATCCAGTTCAATTCTGCTTAGGAAACTGACAAGAACAGTAGATCCTCTTCAGTCCAATACACTGTACATTCATGGGACAGATGCTAGTGCTATTTGCAATGTGTATGATAATGGGACCGCAATAGTGACTCTTCTTACCAGAAAACATCTCTTGCTCATAGGACTACAAACTGCATGTCATTCAACTCCATTTAGGACTGCGAAACAAACGCTAGCTCGCCTTACAAGAAACACACTCTGCTTTTGAGAAAAGAGCACTCTTCTACTCTACTGTGTTTCCTTTGGGGTCCAAACAGTGAGCTTGCTCAGAACAAAAGAACTGTGCTTCCTACACACACGGGCTATATCTAGTTCAACTCTGCTTAGGAAACTGACAAGAACAGTAGCTCCTCTTCAGTCCAATACACTGTACTTGATGGGAACAGACGTGAGTGCTATTTGCACTGTGTATGTCAATGGGAGCACAATAATGACTTTCCTTACCAGAAAACAACTCTAGCTCGTAGGACTAGAAACTGCATGTGATTCAACTCCATTTAGGACTGGGAACCAAACGCTAGCTCGCCTTACAAGAAACACACTCTGCTTTTGAGAAAAGAGCACTCTTCTACTCTACTGTGTTTCCTACAGGGCCAAAACAGTGAGCTTGCTCAGAACAAAAGAACTGTGCTTCCTACACACACGGCCATATCTAATTCAATTCTGCTGAAGAAACTGACAAGAACAGTAGATCCTCTTGCGTCCCCTACACTGTACTTGCTGGGAACAGACGCCAGTGCTATTTGCCTGTGTATGACAATGGGAGCACAATAGTGACTCTTCTTACCAGAAAACAACTCTTGATCGTAGGACCAGAAACTGCATGTGATTCAACTCCATTTAGGACTGGGAAACAAAACTAGCTCGCCTTACAAGAAACACACTCTGCTTTTGAGAAAAGAGCACTCTTCTTCTCTACTATGTTTCCTATGGTTTCCGAACAGTGAGCTTGCTCAGAACAAAAGAACTGTGCTTCCTACTCACACGGGCCATATCTAGTTCAACTCTCCTTAGGAAACTGACAAGAACAGTAGCTCCTCTTCAGTCCAATACACTGTACTTGCTGGGAAAGGATGCGAGTGCTATTTGTACTGTGTTTGGCAATGGGAGCACAATAGTGACTTTCCTTACCAGAAAACAACTCTTGCGCGTAGGACAAAAAACTGCATGTGATTCAACTCCATTTAGGACGGCAAAAAAAAACGCTAGCTCGCCTTACAAGAAACACACTCTGCTTTTGAGAAAAGAGCACTCATCTACTCTACTGTGTTTCCTATAGGGCGAGAACAGTGAGCTTGCTCAGAACAAAAGAACTGTGCGTCCTACACACACGGGCTATATCTAGTTCAACTCTGCGTAGGAAACTGACAAGAACAGTAGATCCTCTTCAGTCCAATACGCTATACATGCTGGGAAAAGACGCCAGTGCTATTTGCCCTGTGTATGACAATGCGAGCACAATAGTGACTCTTCTTACCAGAAAACAACTCTTGCTTGTAGGACCAGAAACTGCATGTGTTTCAACTCCATTCAGATCTGGGATGCAAACGCTATCTCGCCTTACAAGAAACACACTCTGCTTTTGAGAAAAGAGCACTGAGTTTCCTATGGGGTCTGCACAGTGAGTTAGCTCAGAACAAAAGAGCTGTGCTTCCTGTACACACGGGCCATATCTAGTTCAACTCTGCTTAGGAAACTGACAAGAACAGTAGCTCCTCTTCAGTCCAATACACTGTACTTGATGGGAACAGATGCGAGTGCTATTTGTACTGTGTTTGGCAATGGGAGCACAATAGTGACTTTCCTTACCAGAAAACAACTCTTGCGCGTAGGACCAAAAACTGCATGTGATTCAACTCCATTTAGGACTGGGAAACAAACGCTAGCTTGCCTTACAAGAAACACACTCTGCTTTTGAGAAAAGA
The DNA here is from genome assembly GCF_949786415.1 of Peromyscus eremicus. NCBI lineage: Eukaryota > Metazoa > Chordata > Mammalia > Rodentia > Cricetidae > Peromyscus > Peromyscus eremicus. The sequence goes on from NW_026735663.1 coordinate 81,290, forward strand.
GCACTCTTCTACTCTACTGTGTTTCCTATGGGGTTCGAAATGTGAGCTTGCTCAGAACAAAAGAACTGTGCTTCCTACACACACGGGCCATATCTAGTTCAACTCTGCATAGGAAACTGACGAGAGCAGTAGCTCCTCTTCAGTCCAATACACTGTACTTGCTGGGAACAGATGCGAGTGCTATTTGCACGGTATACGGCAATGGGAGCAAAATAGTGACTCTTCTTACCAGAAAACAACTCTTGCTCTTAGTACCAGTAACTGCATGTGATTCAACTTCACTTTGGACTGGGAAACAAACGCTAGCTCGCCTTACAAGAAACACACTCTGCTTTTGAGAAAAGAGCACTCTTCTACTCTACTGTGTTTCCTATGGGGTCCGAACAGTGAGCTTGCTCAGAACAAAAGAACTGTGCTTCCTATACACACCGGCCATATCTAGTTCAACTCTGCTTAGGAAACTGACAAGAACAGTAGATCCCCTTCAGTCCAATACACTGTACTTGCTGGAAACAGACGCGAGTGCTATTTGCACTGTATACGGCTTTGGGAGGGCAATAGTGACTCTTTTTACCAGAAAACAACTCTTGCTCGTAAAACCAGAAACTGCATGTGATTCAACTCCACTTAGGACTGGGAAACAAACGCTAGCTTGCTTTACAAGAAACAATCTCTGCTTTTGAGAAAAGGGCACACTTCTACTCTACTGTGTTTTCTATAGTGCCAGAACAGTGAGCTTGCTCAGAACAAAAGAACTGTGCCTCCTACACACAGGGGCCATATCTAGTTCAACTCTGCTTAGGAAACTAATGAGAACAGTAGCTCCTCTTCATTCCAATACACTGTACTTGCTGGGAACAGACGCGAGTGCTATTTGCACTGTGTAGAGCAATGGGAGCACAATAGTGACTCTTCCTACCAGAAAACACCTCTGGCTCTTAGGACCAGAAACTGCATGTGATTCAACTCCACTTAGGACTGGGAAACAAACGCTAGCTTGCCTTACAAGAAACAAGCTCTGGTTTTGAGAATAGGGCACACTTCTACTCTACTGTGTTTCCTATGGGGTCCGTACAGTGAGCTTGCTCAGAACAAAAGAACTGTGCTTCCTACACAAACGGGCCATATCTAGTTCAATTATGCTTAGGCAACTGACAAGAACAGTAGATCCCCTTCAGTCCAATACACTGTACTTGCTGGGAACAGACTCCAGTGCTATTTGCACTGTGTATGACAATGGGAGCGCAATAGTGACTCTTCTTACCAGAAAACAACTCTTGCTCGTAGGACCAGAAACTGCATGTGATTCAACTCCATTTAAGTCTGGGAAGCAAACGCTAGCTTGCCTTACAAGGAACACACTCTGCTTTTGAGAAAAGATGACTCTTCTACTCCTCTGTGTTTCCTATAGGGCCAGAACAGTGAGCTTGCTCAGAACAAAAGAACTGTGCTTCCTACACACACGGGCCATATCTAGTTCAACTCTGCTTAGGAAACTGACGAGAACAGTAGCTCCTCTTCAGTCTAATACACTGTACTTGCTGGGAACAGATGCGAGTGCTATTTGCACAGTGTACGGCAATGGGAGCACAATAGTGACTCTTCTTACCAGAAAACAACTCTTGCTCTTAGTACCAGTAACTGCATGTGATTCAACTCCATTTAGGACTGGGCAACAAACGCTAGCTCGCCTTACAAGAAACTCACTCTGCTTCTCAGAGAAGAGCACTCTTCTACTCTACTGTGTTTCCTATAGGGCCAGAATAGTGAGCTTGTTCAGAACAAAAGAACTGTGCTTCCTACACACAGGGGCAATATCTAGGTCAATTCTGCTTATGAAACTGACAAGAAGAGTAGATCCTCTTCAGTCCAATACACTGTACTTGCTGGGAACAGACGCGAGTGCTATTTGCACTGTGTATGGCAATGGGAGCACAATAGTGACTTACCTTACCAGAAAACAACTCTTGCTCGTAGTATCAAAAACTGCATGTGATTCAACTCCATTTAGGACTGGGCAACAAACGCTAGCTCGCCTTACAAGAAACTCACTCCGCTTTTGAGAAAAGATCACTCTTCTACTCTACTGTGTTTTCTATAGGGCCAGAACAGTGAGCTTGCTCAAAACAAAAGAACTGTGCTTCCTACACACACGGCCATATCTAGTTCAACTCTGCTTAGGAAACTGACAAGAACAGTAGATCCTCTTCAGTCCAATACACTGTACATGCTGGGAACAGACGCCAGTGCTATTTGCCCTGTGTATGACAATGGGAGCACAATAGTGACTCTTTTTACTAGAAAACAACTCTTGCTCGTAGGACCAGAAACTGCATGTGATTCAACTCCATTTAGGACTGGGAAACAAATGCTAGCTAGCCTTACAAGAAACACACTCTGCTTTTGAGAAAAGAGCACTCTTCTACTCTACTGTGTTTTCAACAGGGCCAAAACAGTGAGCTTGCTCAGAACAAAAGAACTGTGCCTCCTACACACACGGGCTATATCTAGTTCATCTCTGCTTAGGAAACTGACAAGAACAGTAGCTCCTCTTCAGTCCAATACACTGTACTTGATGGGAACAGACGCCAGTGCTATTTCCCCTGTGTATGAAAATGGGAGTTCAATAGTGACTCTTCTTACCAGAAAAAAATCTCTTGATCGTAGGACCAGAAACTGCATGTGATTCAACTCCATTTAGGACTGCGCAACAAATGCTAGCTTGCCTTACAAGAAAAACACTCTGCTTTTGAGAAAAGGGCACTCTTCTACTCTAATGTGTTTTCTATGGCTTCGATCAGTGAGCTTACAGTACAAAAGAACTGTGCTTCCTACACACACGGGACATATCTAGTTCAACTCTGCTTAGGAAACTGACAAGAACAGTAGCTCCTCTTCAGTCCCATACACTGTACTTGCTGGAAACAGACGCGAGTGCTATTTGCACTGTATATGGCAATGGGAGCGAAATAGTGACTCTTCTTACCAAAAACAAATCTTGCTTGTAGGACCAGAAACTGCATGTGATTCAACTCCTTTTAGGACGGGAAACAAACGCTAGCTCGCCTTACAAGAAAAACTCTCTTCTTTTGAGAAAAGAGCACTCTTCTACTCTACAGTGTTTCCTATGGGGTCCGAACAGTGAGATTGCTCAGAACAAAAGAACTGTGCTTCCTACACACATGGGCCATATCTAGTTCAACTCTACTTAGGAAACTGACAAGAACAGTAGCTCCTCTTCAGTCCAATACCATGTACTTGCTGGGAAGAGACGCGAGTGCTATTTGCACTGCGTATGTCAATGGGTGCGCAATAGTGACTTTCAATACCAAAAAACAACTCTAGCTCGTAGGACCAAAAACTGCATGTGATTCAACTCCATTTAGGCCTGCAAAACAAACTCTAGCTCGCCTTACAAGAAACACACTCTGCTTTTGAGAAAAGAGCACTCTTCTACTCTACTGTGTTTCCTACAGTGCCAAAGCAGTGAGCTTCCTCAGAACAAAAGAACTGTACTTTCCACACATACGGCCATATCTAGTTCAATTCTGCTTGGGAAACTGACAAGAACAGTAGATCCTCTTCCGTCCCATACACTGTACTTACTGGGAACAGACGCCAGCGCTATTTGCCCTGTGTATGACAATGGGAGCACAATAGTGACTCTTCTTACCAGAAAACAACTCTTGCTCGTAGGACCAGAAACTGCATGTGATTCAACTCCATTTAGGACTGGGAAACAAACGCTAGCTCGCTTTACAAGAAAAACACTCTGCTTTTGAGAAAAGAGTACTCTTCTACTCTACAGTGATTCCTGTGGGGTGTGAACAGTGAGCTTGCTCAGAACAAAAGAACTGTGCTTCCTACACACATGGGCCATATCCATTTCAATTCTGCTTAGGAAACTGACAAGAACAGTAGATCCTCTTCAGTCCAATACACTGTACATTCATGGGACAGATGCTAGTGCTATTTGCAATGTGTATGATAATGGGACCGCAATAGTGACTCTTCTTACCAGAAAACATCTCTTGCTCATAGGACCACAAACTGCATGTGATTCAACTCCATTTAGGACTGCGAAACAAACGCTAGCTCGCCTTACAAGAAACACACTCTGCTTTTGAGAAAAGAGCACTCTTCTACTCTACTGTGTTTCCTTTGGGGTCCAAACAGTGAGCTTGCTCAGAACAAAAGAACTGTGCTTCCTACACACACGGGCTATATCTAGTTCAACTCTGCTTAGGAAACTGACAAGAACAGTAGCTCCTCTTCAGTCCAATACACTGTACTTGATGGGAACAGACGTGAGTGCTATTTGCACTGTGTATGTCAATGGGAGCACAATAGTGACTTTCCTTACCAGAAAACAACTCTAGCTCGTAGGACAAGAAACTGCACGTGATTCAACTCCATTTAGGACTGGGAACCAAACGCTAGCTCGCCTTACAAGAAACACACTCTGCTTTTGAGAAAAGAGCACTCTTTTACTCTACTGTGTTTCCTACAGGGCCAAAACAGTGAGCTTGCTCAGAACAAAAGAACTGTGCTTCCTACACACACGGCCATATCTAATTCAATTCTGCTTAGGAAACTGACAAGAACAGTAGATCCTCTTGCGTCCCCTACACTGTACTTTCAGGGAACAGACGCCAGTGCTATTTGCCTGTGTATGACAATGGGAGCACAATAGTGACTCTTCTTACCAGAAAACAGCTCTTGCTCGTAGGACCAGAAACTGCATGTGATTCAACTCCATTTAGGACTGGGAAACAAACACTAGCTCGCTTTACAAGAAAAACACTCTGCTTTTGAGAAAAGAGCAGTCTTCTACTCTACTGTGTTTCCTATAGGGCCAGAATAGTGAGCTTGCTCAGAACAAAAGAACTGTGCTTCCTACACACACGGGCTATATCTAGTTCAACTCTGCTTAGGAAACTGACAAGAACAGTAGCTCCTCTTCAGTCCAATACACTGTACATGCTGGCAACAGACGCCAGTGCTATTTGCCCAGTGTATGATAGTGGGAGCGCAATAGTGACTCTTCTTACCAGAAAACACCTCTTGCTCGTAGAACCAGAAAATGCATGTGATTCAACTCCATTTATAACTGGGAAACAAACGCTTGCTCGCCTTACAATAAACACACTCTGCTTTTGAGAAAAGAGCACTCTTCTGGTCTAATGTGTTTTTTGTAAGGCCAGAATAGTGAGCTTGCTCAGAACAAAAGAACTGTGCTTCCTACACACAAGGGCTATATCTAGTTTAACTCCACTTAGGAAACTGACAAGAACAGTAGCTCCTCTTCAGTCCAATACACTGTACTTGCTGGGCACAGACGCGAGAGCTATTTGCACTGTATATGGCAATGGCAGCGCAATAGTGACTCTTCTTACCAGAAAACATCTCTTGCTCGTAGGACCAGAAACTGCATGGGATTCAACTCCATTTCAGACTGGGAAACAAACACTAGCTCGCCTTACAAGAAACAAGCTCTGCTTTTGCGAAAAGAGCACTCTTCTACTCTACTGTGTTTCCTATGGGGTCCGAACAGTCAGCTTGCTCAGAACAAAAGAACTGTGCTTCCTACACACAGAGGCCATATCTAGTTCTACTCTGCTTAAAAAACTGACAAGAACAGTAGCTCCTCTTCAGTCCAATACACTGTACTTGATGGGAACAGAGGCGAGTCCTCTTTGCACTGTGTGTGGCAATGGGAGCGCAATAGTGACTTTCCTTACCAGAAAACAACTCTTGCTCTTAGGATCAAAAACTACATGTGATTCAACTCCATTTAGGACTGCGAAACAAACGCTAGCTCGCCTTACAAGAAACACACTCTGCTTTTGAGAAAAGATCACTCTTCTACTCTACTGTGTTTCCTTTGGGGTCCAAACAGTGAGCTTGCTCAGAACAAAAGAACTGTGCTTCCTACACACACGGGCTATATCTAGTTCAACTCTGCTTAGGAAACTGACAAGAACAGTAGCTCCTCTTCAGTCCAATACACTGTACTTGGTGGGAACAGACGCCAGTGCTATTTGCACTGTGTATGAAAATGGGAGCACAATAGTGACTCTTCTTACCAGAAAACAACTCCTGCTCGTAGGATCAGAAACTGCATGTGATTCAACTCCATTTATAACTGGGAAACAAACACTAGCTCTCCTTACAATAAACACACTCTGCTTTTGAGAAAAGAGCACTCTTCTGGTCTAATGTGTTTTTTGTAGGGCCAGAATAGTGAGCTTGCTCAGAACAAATGAACTGTGCTTCCTACGCACACTGACTATATCTAGTTCAACTCTGCTTAGGAAACTGACAAGAACATTAGATCCTCTTCAGTCCAATACACTGTATATGCTGGGAACAGACGCCAGTGCTATTTGCCCTGTGTATGACAATAGGAGCGCAATAGTGACTCTTCTTACCAGAAAACAACTCTTGCTCGTAGGACCAGAAACTGCATGTAATTCAACTCCATTTAGGACTGCGAAACAAACACTAGCTTGCCTTACAAGAAAAACACTGTGCTTTTGAGAAAAGAGCACTCTTCTACTCTACAGTGATTCCTATGGGGTCTGAACAGTGAGCTTGCTCAGAACAAAAGAACTGTGCTTCCTACACACACGGGCCATATCCAGTTCAATTCTGCTTAGGAAACTGACAAGAACAGTAGATCCTCTTCAGTCCAATACACTGTACATGCAGGGGACAGATGCTAGTGATATTTGCAATGTTAATGACAATGGGACCGCAAGAGTGACTCTTCTTAACAGAAAACATCTCTTGCTCATAGGACCACAAACTGCAAGTGATTCAAATCCATTTAGGAGTGCGAAACAAACGCTGGCTCACCTTACAAGAAACACACTCTGCTTTTGAGAAAAGAGCACTCTTCTACTCTACTGTGTTTCCTTTGGGGTCCAAACAGTGAGCTTGCTCAGAACAAAAGAACTGTGCTTCCTACACACACGGGCTATATCTAGTTCACCTCTGCTTAGGAAACTGACAAGAACAGTAGCTCCTCTTCAGTCCAATACACTGTACTTGGTGGGAACAGATGCCAGTGCTATTTGCCCTGTGTATGACAATGGGAGCTCAATAGTGACTTTTCTTACCAGAAAAAAACTCTTGCTCGTAGGACCAGAAACTGCAACTGATCCAACTCCATTTAGGACTGCGAAACAACCGCCAGCTCGCCTTACAAGAAACACACTCTGCTTTGAGAGAAGAGCACTCTTCTACTCTACAGTGTTTTCTATGGGGTCCGACAGTGAGCTTGCTCAGAAGAAATGAACTGTGCTTCCTACACACACGGGCCATATCTAGTTCAACTCTACTTAGGAAACTGACAAGAACAGTAGCTCCTCTTCAGGCCAATACACTGTACTTGCTGGGAACAGACGCGAGTGCTATTTGCACTGTGTATGTCAATGGGAGCGCAATAGTGACTTTCTTTACCAGAAAACAACTCTATCTCGTAGGACCAGAAACTGCATGTGATTCAACTCCATTTAGGACTGGGAAACAAACGCTAGCTCGCCTTACAAGAAATATACTTTGCTTTAGAGAAAAGATCACTCTTCTAATCTACTGTGTTTCCTTTAGGGCCAGAATAGTGAGCTTGCTCAGAACAAAAGAACTGTGCTTCCTACAGACACCGAGTATATCTAGTTCAACTCTGCTTAGGAAACTGAGAAGAACAGTAGAACCTCTTCAGTCAAATACACTGTACATGCTGGGAACAGACGCCAGTGCTATTTGCCCTGTGTATGACAATGGAAGCACAATAGTGACTCTTCTTACTAGAAAAGAACTCTTGCTCGTAGGACCAGAAACTGCATGTGACTCAACTCCATTTAGGACTGGGAAACAAACGCTAGCTCGATTACAAGAAACACACTCTTCTTTTGAGAAAAGAGCACTCTTCTACTCTACTGTGTTTCCTATGGTGTCCGAACAGTGAGCTTCCTCAGAACAAAAGAACTGTGCTTCCTACACACACGGGACATCTCTACTTCAACTCTGCTTCGGAAACTGACAAGAACAGTAGCTCCCCTTCAGTCCAATACACTGTACTTGCTGGGAACAGACGTGAGAGCTATTTGCACTGTGTATGGCAATGGGAGCGCAATAGTGACTCTTCTTACCAGATAACAACTCTTGCTCGTAGGACCAGAAACTGCATGGGATTCAACTCCATTTAGGACTGGGAAACAAACACTAGCTCACCTTAAAAGAAACATACTCTCCTTTTGAGAAAAGAGCACTCTTGTACTCTACTGTGTTTCCTATATTGCCAGAACAGTGAGCTTGCTCGGAACAAAAGACCTGTGCTTCCTACACGCACGGGCCATATCTAGTTTAACTCCGCTTAGGAAACTGACAAGAACAGTAGCTCCTCTTCAATCCAATACACTGTACTTGCTGGGCACAGACGCGAGAGCTATTTGCACTGTATATGGCAATGGGAGCGCAATAGTGACTCTTCTTACCAGAAAACATCTCTTGCTCGTAGGACCAGAAACTGCATGGGATTCAACTCGATTTAGGACTGGGAAACAAACGCTAGCTCGCCGTACAAGAAACACACTCTGCTTTTGAGAAAAGAGCACTCTTCTACTCTACTGTGTTTCCTATAGGGCCAGAACAGTGAGCTTGCTCAGAACAAAAGAACTGTGCTTCCTACACACACGGGCCGTGTCTATTTCAACTCTGCATAGCAAACTGACAAGAACAGTAGCTCCTCTTCAGGCCAATACATTGTACATGCTTGGAACAGACGCCAGTGCTCTTTGCACTGTGTATGGCAATGGGAGCACAATAGTGACTTTCCTTACCAGAAAACAACTCTTGCTCGTAGGATCAAAAACTGCTTGGGATTCAACTACATGTAGGACTGGGAAACAAATGCTAGCTCGCATTACAAGAAACACACTCTGATTTGAGAAAAGAGCACTCTTCTAGTCTAATGTGTTTTTTGTAGGGCCAGAATAGTGAGCTTGCTCAGAACAAAAGAACTGTGCTTTCTACACACACCGACTATATCTAGTTCAACTCTGCTTAGGAAACTGACAAGAACAATAGATACTCTTCAGTCCAATACACTGTACTTGCTGGGCACAGACGCGAGAGCTATTTGCACTGTATATGGCAATGGGAGCGCAATAGTGACTCTTCTTACCAGAAAACATCTCTTGCTCGTAGGACCAGAAACTGCATGGGATTCAACTCCATTTCAGACTGCGAAACATACGCTAGCACGCCTTACAAGAAACACACTCTGCTTTTGAGAAAAGAGCACTCTTCTACTCTACTCTGTTTCCTATAGGGCCAAAACAGTGAGCTTGCTCAGAACAAAAGAACTGTGCTTCCTACACACACGGCCATATCTAGTTCAATTCTTCTTAGGAAACTGACAAAAACAGTAGATCCTCTTCAGTCCAATACACTGTACATGCTGGGAACAGACGCGAGTGCTATTTGCCCTGTGTATGACAATGGGAGCACAATAGTGACTCTTCTTACCAGAAAACAACTCTTGCTCGTAGGACCAGAAACTTCATGTGATTCAACTACATTTAGGACTGGGAAACAAACGCTAGCTCGCCTTACAAGAAACACACTCTGCTTTTGAGGAAAGAGCACTCTTCTACTCTACTGTCTTTCCTATAGGGCCAGAACAGTGAGCTTGCTCAGAACAAAAGAACTGTGCTTCCTACACACACGGGCCATTTCTAGTTCAACTCTGCTTAGCAAACTGACAAGAACAGTAGCTCCTTTTCAGGCCAATACACTGTAAATGCTGGGAACAGACGCCAGTGCTATTTGCACTGTGTTTGGCAATGGGAGCACAATAGTGACTTTCTTTACCAGAAAACAACTCTTGCTCGTAGGATCAAAAACTGCATGTGATTCAACTACATGTAGGACTGGGAAACAATTGCTAGGTCGCATTACAAGAAACACACTCTGATTTGAGAAAAGAGCACTCTTCTACTCTACTGTGATTCCTATAGGGCCAGAATAGTGAGCTTGCTCAGAACAAAAAAACTGTGCTTCCTACACACACGGGCTATATCTAGTTCAACTCTGCTTAGTAAACTGACAAGAACAGTAGCTCCTCTTCAGTCCAATATACTGTACTTGCTGGGAATAGACGCCAGTGCTATTTGCCCTGTGTATGACAATGGGAGCTCAATAGTGACTCTTCTTACCAGAAAACAACACTTGCTCGTAGAACTAGAAACTGCATGTGATTCAACTCTATTTATGACTGGGAAAGAAACACTAGCTGGCCTTACAAGAAACACACTCTGCTTTTGAGAAAAGAGCACTCTTCTACCCAACTGTGTTTTCTATTGTGTCCGAACAGTGAACTTGCTCAGAAAAAAAGAACTGTGCTTCCTACACACACGGGCCATGTTTAGTTCAACTCTGCTTAGGAAACTGACAAGAACAGTAGCTCCTTTTCAGTCCAATACACTCTACTTAAGGGGAACAGACGCGAGGGCTATTTGCACTGTGTATGGCAATGGGAGCACAATAGTGACTTTCCTTACCAGAAAACAACTCTTGCTCGTAGTATCAAAAACTGCATTTGATTCAACTACATGTACCACTGGGAAACAAACGCTACACGCCTTACAAGAAACAGACTCTGTTTTTGAGAAAAGAGCAGTCTTCTACTCTACTGTGTTTCCTATAGGGCCAGAATAGTGAGCTAGCTCAGAACAAAAGAACTGTGCTTCCTACACACACTGGCTATATCTAGTTCAACTCTGCTTAGTAAACTGACAAGAACAGTAGCTCCTCTTCATTCCAATACACTGTACATGCTGGGAACAGACGCCAGTGCTATTTGCCCTGTGTATGATAATGGGAGCGCAATAGTGACTCTTCCTAACAGAAAACAACTCTTGCTCGTAGGATCAGAAACTGCATGTGATTCAACTCCATTTATAACTGCGAAACAAATGCTAGCTCGCCTTACAATAAACACACTCTGCTTTTGAGAAAAGAGCACTCTTCTAGTCTAATGTGTTTTTTGTAGAGCCAGAATAGTGAGCTTGCTCAGAATAAAAGAACTGTGCTTCCTACACACACCGACTATATCTAGTTCAACTCTGCTTAGGAAACTGACAAGAACAGTAGATCCTCTTCAGTCCAATATGCTGTACATGGGGGGAACAGACGCCAGTGCTATTTGCCCTGTGTATGACAATGGGAGCTCAATAGTGACTCTTCTTACCAGAAAACAACTCTTGCTCGTAGAACCAGAAACTGCATGTGATTCAACTCCATTTAGGACTGGGAAAGAAACACTAGCTCGCCTTACAAGAAACACACTCTGCTTTTGAGAAAAGAGCACTCTTCTACCCAACTGTGTTTTCTATGGGGTCCGAACAGTGAGCTTGCTCAGAAAAAAAGAACTGTGCTTCCTACACACACGGGCCATGTCTAGTTCAACTCTGCTTAGGAAACTGACAAGAACAGTAGCTCCTTTTCAGTCCAATACACTCTACTTAAGGGGAACAGACGCGAGTGCTATTTGCACTGTGTATGGCATTGGGAGCACAATAGTGACTTTCCTTACCAGAAAACAACTCTTGCTTGTAGGATCAAAAACTGCATTTGATTCAAGTACATGTAGGACTGGGAAACAAACGCTACTCGCCTTACAAGAAACACACTCTGTTTTTGATAAAAGAGCACTCTTCTACTCTACTGTGATTCCTATAGGGCCAGAATAGTGAGCTTGCTCAGAACAAAAGAACTGTGCTTCCTACACACACGGGTTATATCTAGTTAAACTCTGCTTAGGAAACTGACAAGAACAGTAGCTCCTCTTCAGTCTAATACACTGTACATGCCCTGAACAGATGCCAGTGCTATTTGCCCTGTGTATGACAACGGGAGCGCAATAGTGGCTCTTCTTACCAGAAAACAACTCTTGCTCGTAGGACCCCAAATTGCATGTGATTCAACTCCATTTAGGACAGGGAAAGAAATGCTAGCTTGCCTTACAAGAAACAAACCCCTCTTTTGAGAAAAGAGCACTCTTCTACTCTACTGTGTTTCCCATAGGGCCAGAATAGTGAGCTTGCTCAGAACAAAGAACTGTCTGTCCTACACACACGGGTTATATCTAGTTTAACTGTGCTTAGGAAACTGACAAGAACAGTAGCTTCTCTTCAGTCCGATACACTGTACTTGCTGGGAACAGACGCGAGTGCTATTTGCACTGTGTATGGCAATGGGAGCGCAATAGTGACTCTTCTTACCAGAAAACAACTCTTGCTCGTAGGACCAAAAACTGCATGATATTCAACTCCATTTAGGACTTGGAAACAAAAGCTAGCTCTCCTTACAAGAAACTCTCTCTGCTTTTGAGAAAAGAGCACTCTTCTACTCTACTGTGTTTCCTTTAGGGCCAGAACAGTGAGCTTGCTCAGAACAAAAGAACTGTGCTTCCTACACACACGGCCATATCTAGTTCAATTCTGCTTAGGAAACTGACAAGAACAGTAGATCCTTTTCCATCCCATACACTGTACTTGCTGGGAACAGACGCCAGTGCTTTTTGCCCTGTGGATGACAATGGGAGCGCAATAGTGACTCTTCTTACCAGAAAACAACTCTTGCTCGTAGGACCAGAAACTGCATGTGATTCAACTCCATTTAGGACTGGGAAACAAACGCTAGTTTGCTTTACAAGAAAAACACTCTGCTTTTGAGAAAATAGCAGTCTTCTACTCTACTGTGTTTCCTATAGGGCCAGAATAGTGAGCTAGCTCAGAACAAAAGAACTGTGCTTCCTACACACACGGGCTATATCTAGTTCAACTCTGCTTAGGAAACTGACAAGAACAGTAGCTCCTCTTCATTCCAATACACTGTACATGCTGGGAACAGACGCCAGTGCTATTTGCCCTGTGTATGATAATGGGAGCGCAATAGTGACTCTTCCTAACAGAAAACAACTCTTGCTCGTAGGATCAGAAACTGCATGTGATTCAACTCCATTTATAACTGCGAAACAAATGCTAGCTCGCCTTACAATAAACACACTCTGATTTTGAGAAAAGAGCACTCTTCTAGTCTAATGTGTTTTTTGTAGAGCCAGAATAGTGAGCTTGCTCAGAACAAAAGAACTGTGCATCCTACACACACCGACTATATCCAGTTCAACTCTGCTTAGGAAACTGACAAGAACAGTAGATCCTCTTCAGTCCAATACACTGTACATACTGGGAACAGACGCCAGTGCTATTTGCCCTGTGTATGACAATGGGAGCGCAATAGTGACTCTTCTTACCAGAAAACAAGTCTTGCTCGTAGGACCAGAAACTGCATGTGATTCAACTCCATTTAGGACTGCGAAACAAACGCTAGCTCGCCTTACTAGAAACACACTCTGCTTTTGAGAAAAGAGCACTCTTCTACTCTAATGTGTTTCCTATGGGTTTGATAAGTGAGCTCAAAGTACAAAAGAACTGTGCTCTCTACACACACGGGCCATATCTAGTTCACCTCTGCTTAGGAAACTGACAAGAACAGTAGCTCCTCTTCAGTCCAATACAGTGTACTTGATGGGAACAGACGCGAGTCCTCTTTGCACTGTGTGTGGCAATGGGAGCGCAATAGTGATTTTCCTTACCAGAAAACAACTCTTGCTCGTAGGATCAAAAACTGCATGTGATTCAACTACATTTAGGACTGGGAAACAAATGCTAGCTCCCCTTACACGAAACACACTCTGCTTTTGAGAAAAGAGCACTCATCTACTCTACTGTGTTTCCTACAGGCCAAAACAGTGAGCTTGCTCAGAACAAAAGAACTGTGCTTCCTACACACACGGCCATATCTAGTTCAATTCTGCTTAGGAAACTGACAAGAACAGTAGATCCTCTTCCGTTCCATACACTGTAATTACTGGGAACAGACGCCAGTGCTATGTGCCCTGTGTATGACAAAGGGAGCACAATAGTGACTCTTCTTACCAGAAAACAACTCTTGCTCGTAGGACCAGAAACTGCATGTGATTCAACTCCATTAAGGACTGGGAAACAAATGCTAGCTCGCTTTACAAGATAAACACTTTGCTTTTGAGAAAAGAGCAGTCTTCTACTCTTCCGTGTTTCCTAAAGGGCCAGAATAGTGAGCTTGCTCAGAACAAAAGAACTGTGCTTCCTACACACACGGGCTATATCTAGTTCAACTCAGCTTTGGAAACTGACAAGAACAGTAGCTCCTCTTCATTCCAATACACTGTACATGCTGGGAACAGACGCCAGTGCTATTTGCCCTGTGTATGACAAAGGGAGCGCAATAGTGACTCTTCTTACCAGAAAACAACTCTTGCTCGTAGGACCAGACACTGCATGTGATTCAACTCCATTTAGCACTGGGAAACAAACACTAGCTTGCCATACAAGAAACACACTTTGCTTTTGAGAAATGATCACTCTTCTAGTCTAATGTGTTTTTTGTAGGGCCAGAATAGTGAGCTTGCTCAGAACAAAAGAACTGTGCTTCCTACACACACCGACTATATCTAGTTCAACTCTGCTTAGGAAAATGACAAGAACAGTAGATCCTCTTCAGTCCAATACACTGTACATGCTGGGAACAGACGCCAGTGCTATTTGCCCTGTGTATGACAAAGGGAGCGCAATAGTGACTCTTCTTACCAGAAAACAACTCTTGCTCGTAGGACCAGACACTGCATGTGATTCAACTCCATTTAGCACTGGGAAACAAACACTAGCTTGCCATACAAGAAACACACTTTGCTTTTGAGAAAAGATCACTCTTCTAATCTACTGTGTTTCCTATAGGGCCAGAACAGTGAGCTTGCTCAGAACAAAAGAACTGTGCTTCCTACACACACGGGCCATATCTAGTTTAACTGCGCTTAGGAAACTGACAATAACAGTAGCTCCTCTTCAGTCCAATACACTGTACTTGCTGGGCACAGACGCGAGAGCTATTTGCACTGTATATGGCAATGGGAGCGCAATAGTGACCATTCTTACCAGAAAACATCTCTTGCTCGTAGGACCAGAAACTGCATGGGATTCAACTCCATTTCAGACTGGGAAACAAACACTAGCTCGCCTTACAAGAAACACACTCTGCTTTTGAGAAAAGAGCACTCTTCTACTCTACTGTGTTTCCTATGGGGTCCGAACAGTCAGCTTGCTCAGAACAAAAGATCTGTGCTTCCTACACACAGGGGCCATATCTAGTTCAACTCTGCTTAGGAAACTGACAAGAACAGTAGATCCTCTTCAGTCCAATACACTGCACTTGCTGGGAACAGACGGGAGTGCTATTTGCACTGTGTATGGCAAAGGGAGCACAATAGTGACTTTCATTACCAGAAAACAAATCTTGCACGTAGGACCAAAAACTGCATATGATTCAACTCCATTTAGGACTGGGAAACAAACGCTAGCTCGCCTTACAAGAAACACACTCTGCTTTTGAGAAAAGAGCACTCTTCTACTCTTCTGTGTTTCCTATAGGGACAGAACAGAAAGCTTGCTCAGAACAAAAGAACTGTGCTTCCTACATACATGGCCATAACTAGTTCAATTCTGCTTAGAAAACTGACAAGAACAGTAGCTCCTTTTCAGTCCAATACACTGTACATGCTGCGAACAGACGCGAGTGCTATTTGTACTGTGTATGGCAATGGGAGCACACTAGTGTCTCTTCTTACAAGAAAACAACTCTTGCTCGCAGGACCAGAAACTGCATGTGATTCAACTCCATTTAGGACTGGGAAACAAACGCTAGCTCTCCTTACAAGGAACACACTCTGCTTTTGAGAAAAGAGCACTCTTCTACTCTACTGTGTTTCCTATGGGGTTCGAACAGTGAGCTTGCTCAGAACAAACGATCTGTGCTTCCTACAAACACGGGCCATATCTAATTCAACTCTGCTTAGGACACTGACAAGAACAGTGGCTCCTCTTCAGTCCAATACACTGTACTCTCTGGGAACAGACGTGAGTGCTATTTCACTTTGTATGGCAATGGGATGGCAATAGTGACTTTTCTTACCAGAAAACAACTCTTGCTCGTAGGACCAGAAACTGCATGTGACTCAAATCCATTTAGGACTGGGAAACAAACGCTAGCTCGTCTTACAAGGAACACACTCTGCTTTTGAGAAAAGAGCATTCTTCTACTCTACTGGGTTTCCTATAGGGCCAGAACATTGAGCATGCTCAGAACAAAAAAACTGTGCTTCCTACACACACGGGCCATATCTAGTTCAATTCTATTTAGGAAACTGACAAGAACAGTAGATCCTCTTCAGTCCAATACACTGTACATGCTGGGAATTGACACCAGTGCTATTTGCACTGTGTATGGCAATGGGAGCGAAATAGTGACTCTTATTACCAGAAAACAACTCCTGCAAATAAGACAAAAAACTCCATTTGATTCAACTCCTTTTTGGACTGGGAAACAAACGCTAGCTCGCCTTACAAGAAACACACTCTGCTTTTGAGAAAAGAGCACTCTTGTACTCTACTGTGTTTCCTATGGGGTGCGAACAGTGAGCTTGCTCAGAACAAAAAAACTTTGCTTCCTACACACACGGGCCATACCTAGTTCAACTCTGCTTAGGAAACTGACAAGAACAGTAGCTCCTCTTCAGTCCAATACACTGTAATTGCTAGGAACAGACGTGAGTGCTATTTGCACTGTGTATGGCAATGGGAGCACAATAGTGACTCTTCTTACTAGAAAACATCTCTTGATCGTAGGAACAGAAACTGCATGTGATTCAACTCCATTTCGGACTGTGAAACAAACGCTAGCTCGCCTTAGAAGAAACACACTCTGCTTTTGAGAAAAGAGCACTCTTCTACTCTACTGTGTTTCCTATGGCACTGAACAGTGAGCTTGCTCAGAACAAAAGAACTGTGCTTCCTACACACACAGCCATATCTAGTTCAACTCTGCTTAGGAAACTGACAAGAACAGTAGATCCTTTTCAGTCCAATACACTGTACATGCTGCGAACAGATGCAAGTGCTATTTGTACTGTGTATGGCAATGTGAGCACACTGGTGTCTCTTCTTACCAGAAAACAACTCTTGCTCATAGACCAGAAACTGCATGTGATTCAACTCCATTTAGGACTGGGAAACAAACGCTAGCTCGCCTTACAAGAAACACACTCTGCTTTTGAGAAAAGAGCACTCTTCTACTCTACTGTGTTTCCTATAGGGCCAGAACAGTGAGCTTGCTCAGAACAAAAGAACTGTGCTTCCTACACACACGGGACATATCTACTTCAACTCTGCTTAGGAAACTGACAAGAACAGTAGCTTCTCTTCAGTCCAATACACTGTACTTGCTGGGAACAGACGCGAGTGCTATTTGCACTGTGTATGGCAATGGGAGCGCAATAGTGACTCTTCTTACCAGAAAACAACTCTTGCTCGTAGGACCAGAAACTGCATGGGATTCAACTCCATTTCTTACTGGGAAACAAACACTAGCTGGCCTTAAAAGAAACACACTCTGCTTTTGAGAAAAGAGCACTCTTCTACTCTACTGTGTTTCCTATGGGTTCCGAACAGTGAGCTTGCTCAGAACAAAAGAAATGTGATTCCTACACACACGGGCCATATCTAGTTCAATTCTACTTAGGAAACTGACAAGAACAGTAGATCCTCTTCAGTCCAATACACTGTACATGCTGGGAATGGACACCAGTGCTATTTGCACTGTGTATGGCAATGGGAGCGAAATAGTGACTCTTCTTACCAGAAAACAACTCCTGCTCATAGGACAAAAAACTCCATTTGATTCAACTCTATTTCGGACTGGGAAACAAACGCTAGCTCGCCTTACAAGAAACACACTCTGCTTTTAAGAAAAGAGCACTCTTCTACTCTACTGTGTTTCCTATGGCACTGAACAGTGAGCTTGCTCAGAACAAAAGAACTGTGCTTCCTACACACACAGCCATATGTAGTTCAACTCTGCTTAGGAAACTGACAAGAAGAGTAGCTCCTCTTCAGTCCAATACACTGTATTGCTGGGAACAGACGCGAGTGCTATTTGCACTGTGTATGACAATGGAAGCCCAATAGTGACTCTTCTTACCAGAAAACAACTCTTGCTCGTAGGACCAGAAACTGCATGTGACTCAACTTCATTTAGGACTGGGAAACAAACGCTAGCTCGATTACAAAAAACACACTCTGCTTTTGAGAAAAGAGCACTCTTCTACTCTACTGTGTTTCCTATGTGGTCTGAACAGTGAGCTTGCTCAGAACAAAAGAACTGTACTTCCTACACTCACGGGCCATATCTAGTTCAACTCTCCTTAGGAAACTGACAAGAACAGTAGATCCTCTTCATTCCAATACACTGTACTTGCTGGGAACAGACGGGAGTGCTATTTGCACTGTGTATGGCAAAGGGAGCACAATAGTGACTTTCCTTACCAGAAAAAAAATCTTGCACCTAGGACCAAAAACTGCATATGATTCAACTCCATTTAGGACTGGGAAACAAACGCTAGCTCGGCTTACAAGAAACACACTCTGCTTTTTAGAAAAGGGCACTCTTCTACTCTTCAGTGTTTCCTATAGGGACAGAACAGAAAGCTTGCTCAGAACAAAAGAACTGTGCTTCCTACATACACGGCCATAACTAGTTCAATTCTGCTTAGGAAACTGACAAGAACAGTAGATCCTTTTCAGTCCAATACACTGTACATGCAGTGAACAGACGCAAGTGCTATTTGTACTGTGTATGGCAATGGGAGCACACTAGTGTCTCTTCTTACCAGAAAACAACTCTTGCTCGTAGGACCAGAAACTGCATGTGATTCAACTCCATTTAGTACTGGGAAAAAAACGCTAGCTCGGCTTACAAGAAACACACTCTGCTTTTGAGAAAAGAGCACTCTTCTACTCTACTGTGTTTCCTATAGGGCCAAAACAGTGAGCTTGCTCAGAACAAAAGAACTGAGCTTCCTACACACACGGCCATATCTAGTTCAATTCTGCTTAGGAAACTGACAAGAATAGTAGATCCTCTTCAGTCCAATACAGGGTACATGCTGGTAACAGACGCCAGTGCTATTTGCCCTGTGTATGACAACGCGAGCACAATAATGACTCTTCTTACCAGAAAACAACTGTTGCTCGTAGGACCAGAAACTGCATGGGATTCAACTCTATTTAGGACTGGGAAACAAACACTAGCTCACCTTACAAGAAACACACTCTCCTTTTGAGAAAAGAGCACTCTTGTACTCTACTGTGTTTCCTATGGGGTCCGAACAGTGAGCTTGCTCAGAACAAAAAAACTTTGCTTCCTACACACACGGGCCATACCTAGTTCAACTCTGCTTAGGAAACTGACAAGAACAGCAGCTCTTCTTCAGTGCAATACACTGTACTAGCTGGGAACAGATGCGAGTGCTATTTGCACTGTGTATGGCAATGGGAGCACAATAGTGACTCTTCTTACTAGAAAACATCTCTTGCTCATAGGAACAGAAACTGCATGTGATTCAACTCCATTTAGGACTGGGAAACAAACGCTAGCTCGCTTTACAAGAAACACACTCTGCTTTTGAGAAAAGAGCACTCTTCTACTCTACTGTGTTTCCTTTAGGCCCAGAACAGTGAGCTTGCTCAGAACAAATGAACTGTGCTTCCTACACACAAGGGCCATATCTAGTTCAACTCTGCTTAGGAAAATGACAAGAACAGTAGATCCTTTTCAGTCCAATACACTGTACATGCTGCGAACAGACGTGAGTGCTATTTGTACTGTGTATGGCAATGGGAGCACACTAGTGTCTCTTCTTACCAGAAAACAACTCTTGCTCGTAGGACCAGAAACTGCATGTGATTCAACTCAATTTAGGACTGGGAAACAAATGCTAGCTTGCCTTACAAGAAACACACTCTGCTTTTGAGAAAAGAGCACTCTTCTACTCTACTGTGTTTCCTATGGGGTCCGAACAGTCAACTTGCTCAGAACAAAAGAACTGTTCTCCCTACACACACGGGCCATATCTAGTTCAATTCTGCTTAGGAAACTGACAAGAACAGTAGATCCTCTTCAGTCCAATACACTGTACTTGCTGGGAACCGACGCCAGTGCTATTTGCCCTGTGTATGACAATGTGAGCACAATAGTGACTCTTCTTACCAGAAAACAACTCTTGCTCGTAGGACCAGAAACTGTATGTGATTCAACTCCATTTAGGACTGGGAAACAAATCCTAGCTCGCCTTACAAGAAACACACTCTGCTTTTGAGAAAAGAGCACTCTTCTACTCTACTGTGTTTCCTGTGGGGTCCGAACAATGAGCTTGCTCAGAAAAAAAGAACTGTGCTTCCTACAAACACGGGCCATATCTAGTTCAACTCTGCTTAGGAAACTGACAAGAACAGTAGATACTCTTCAGTCCAATACACTGTACTTGCTGGGAACCAATGCCAGTGCTATTTGCCCTGTGTATGACAATGGGAGCTTAATAGTGACTCTTATTACCAGAAAACAACTCTTGCTCATAGGACCACAAACTGCATGTGATTCAACTCCATTTAGGACTGGGAAACAAACGCTAGCTCGCCTTACAAGAAACACACTCTGCTTTTGAGAAAAGAGCACTCTTCTACTCTAATGTGTTTCCTTTGGGGTCCGAACAGTGAGCTTGCTCAGAACAAAAGAACTGTGCTTCCTACACACACGGCCATATCTAATTCAATTCTGCTTAGGAACCTGACAAGAACAGTAGATCCTCTTCAGTTCAATACATTGTACATGCTGGGAACCGATGCCAGTGCTATTTGCCCTGTGTATGAAAATGGGCGCGCAATAGTGTCTCTTCTTACCAGAAAACAACTCTTGCTCGTAGGACCAGAAACTGCATGTGATTCAACTCCATTTAGGACTGGGAAACAAACGCTAGCTCGCCTTTCAACAAACACACTCTGCTTTTGAGAAAAGAGCACTCTTCTATTCTACTGTGTTTCCAATAGGGCCAGAACAGTGAGCTTGATCAGAACAAGAGAACTGTGCTTCCTACATACACGGCCATATCTAGTTCAAATCTGCTTAGGAAACTGACAAGAACAGTAGATTCTCTTCAGTCCAATACACTGTACATGCTGGTAACCGACGCCAGAGCTATTTGCCCTGTGTATGACAAAGGGAGCGCAATATTGACTCTTCTTACCAGAAAACAACTCTTGCTCATAGACCAGAAACTGCATGTGATTCAACTCCATTTAGGACTGGGAAACAAACGCTAGCTCGCCTTACAAGAAACACACTCTGCTTTTGAGAAAAGAGCACTCTTCTACTCTACTGTGTTTCCTATAGGGCCAGAACAGTGAGCTTGCTCAGAACAAAAGAACTGTGCTTCCTACACACACGGGCCATATCTAGTTCAACTCTGCTTAGAAAACTGACAAGAACAGTAGCTGCTCTTCAGTCCAATACACTGTACTTGCTGGGAAAAGGCGCCAGTGCTATTTGCACTGTGTATGGCAATGGGAGCGCAATAGTGACTTTCCTTACTAGAAAACAACTCTTGCTGGTAGGACCACAAACTGCATGTCACTCAACTCCATTTAGGACTGGGAAACAAACGCTAGCTCGCCTTACAAGAAACACACTCTGCTTTTGTGAAAAGAGCACTCTTCTACTCTACTGTGTTTCCTATGGGGTCCGAACAGTGAGCTTGCTCAGAACAAAAGAACTGTGCTTCCTACACACATGGGCCATATCTGGTTCAACTCCTCTTAGGAAAATGACAAGAAGAGTAGCTCCTCTTCAGTCCAATACACTGTAATAGCTGGGAACAGACGCAAGTGCTATTTGCACTACGTATGGCATGGGAGCGCAATAGTGACTTTCCTTACTAGAAAACAACTCTTGCTCATAGGACCAGAAATTGCATGTGATTCAACTCCATTTAAGACTGGGAAACAAACGCTAGCTCGCCTTACAAGAAACACACTCTGCTTTTGAGAAAAGAGCACTCTTCTACTCTACTGTGTTTCCTATAGGGGCAGAAAAGTGAGCTTGATCAGAACAAGAGAACTGTGCTTCCTACACACACGGCCATATCTAGTGCAATTCTGCTTAGGAAACTGACAAGAACAGTAGCTCCTCCTCAATCCAATACAGTGTATTTGCTGGGAACAGACGCGTGTGCTATTTGTACTGTGTATGGCATTGGGAGCAAAATAGTGACTCTTCTTACCAGAAAACAACTCTTGCTCATAGGACCACAAACTGCATGTGACTCAACTCCATTTAGTTCTGGGAAACAAACGCTAGCTCGCCTTCCAAGAAAAACACTCTGCTTTTGTGAAAAGAGCACTCTTCTACTCTAATGTGTTTCCTAGGGGTCCGAACAGTGAGCTTGCTCAGAACAAAAGAACTGTGCTTCCTACACACACGGCCATATCTAATTCAATTCTGCTTAGGAACCTGACAGGAACAGTAGATCCTCTTCAGTTCAATACATTGTACATGCTGGGAACCGATGCCAGTGCTATTTGCCCTGTGTATGACAATGGGAGCGCAATAGTGACTCTTCTTACCAGAAAACAACTCTTGCTCGTAGAACCAGAAACTGCATGTGATTCAACTCCATTTAGGACTGGGAAACAAACGCTAGCTCGCCTTTCAAGAAACACACTCTGCTTTTGAGAAAAGAGCACTCTTCTATTCTACTGTGTTTCCAATAGGGCCAGAACAGTGAGCTTGATCAGAACAAGAGAACTGTGCTTCCTACACACACGGCCATATCTAGTTCAAATCTGCTTAGGAAACTGACAAGAACAGTAGATTCTCTTCAGTCCAATACACTGTATATGCTGGTAACCGACGCCAGAGCTATTTGCCCTGTGTATGACAATGGGAGCGCAATATTGACTCTTCTTACCAGAAAACAACTCTTGCTCATAGACCAGAAACTGCAAGTGATTCAACTCCATTTAGGACTGGGAAACAAACGCTAGCTCGCCTTACAAGAAACACACTCTGCTTTTGAGAAAAGAGCACTCTTCTACTCTACTGTGTTTCCTATAGGGCCAGAACAGTGAGCTTGCTCAGAACAAAAGAACTGTGCTTCCTACACACACGGGCCATATCTAGTCCAACTCTGCTTAGGAAACTGACAAAAACAGTAGCTGCTCTTCAGTCCAATACACTGTACTTGCTGGGAACAGGCGCCAGTGCTATTTGCACTGTGTATGGCAATGGGAGCGCAATAGTGACTTTCCTTACTAGAAAACAACTCTTGCTGGTAGGACCACAAACTGCATGTCACTCAACTCCATTTAGGACTGGGAAACAAACGGTAGCTCGCCTTACAAGAAACACACTCTGCTTTTGTGAAAAGAGCACTCTTCTACTCTACTGTGTTTCCTATGGGGTCTGAAGAGTGAGCTTGCTCAGAACAAAAGAACTGTGCTTCCTACACACATGGGCCATATCTGGTTCAACTCCTCTTAGGAAAATGACAAGAAGAGTAGCTCCTCTTCAGTCCAATACACTGTACTTGCTGGGAACAGACGCAAGGGCTATTTGCACTACCTATGGCAATGGGAGCGCAATAGTGACTTTCCTTACTAGAAAACAACTCTAGCTCATAGGACCAGAAATTGCATGTGATTCAACTCCATTTAAGACTGGGAAACAAACGCTAGCTCGCCTTACAAGAAAAACACTCTGCCTTTGTGAAAGAGCACTCTTCTACTCTAATGTGTTTCCTATGGGGTCCGAACAGTGAGCTTGCTCAGAACAAAAGAACTGTGCTTCCTACAAACACGGGCATATCTAATTCATTTCTGCTTAGGAACCTGACAAGAACAGTAGATACTTTTCAGTCCAATACACTGCACATGCTGGGAACAGACGCGAGTGCTCTTTGCACTATGAATGGCAATGGGAACGCAATAGTGACTTTCCTTACCAGAAAACAACTCTTGCTCGTAGGACCAGAAACTGCATGTGATTCAACTCCATTTAGGACTGGGAAACAAACACTAGCTCACCTTACAAGAAACACACTCTGCTTTTGAGAAAAGAGCACTCTTCTACTCTAATGTGTTTCCTATGGGGTCCAAACAGTGAGCTTGCTCAGAAAAAAAGAACTGTGCTTCCTACACACAGGGGCCATATCTAGTTCAACTCTGCTTAGGAAACTGACAAGAACAGTAGCTCCTCTTCAGACTAATACTCTGTACTTGCTGAAAAAAGACGCGAGTGCTATTTGCACTGTGTATGGCAAAGGGAGCGCAATAGTGACTTTCCTTACCAGAAAACAACTCTTGCTCGTAGGACAAGAAACTGCATGTGATGCAACTCCATTTAGGACTGGGAAACAAATGCAGGCTCGCCTTACAAGAAACACACTCTGTTTTTGAGAAAAGTGCACTCTTCTACTCTACTGTGTTTCCTATGGGGTCCGAACAGTGAGCTTGCTCAGAACAAAAGAACTGTGCTTCCTACACACACGGGCCATATCTAGTTCAACTCTGCTTAGGTAACTGACAAGAACGGTAGCTCCTCTGCAGTCCAATACACTGTAATAGCTGGGAACAGACGCGAGTGCTATTTGCACTGTGTATGGCAATAGGAGCACAATAGTGACTCTTCTTATCAGAAAAAACCTCTTGCTGGTAGGACCAGAAACTTCATGGGATTCAACTCCATTTCTGACTGGGAAACAAACGCTAGTTCGCCTTATAAGGAACACACTCTGCTTTTGAGAAAAGAGCACTCTTCTACGCTAATGTGTTTTCTATGGGGTCCGAACAGTGAGCTTGCTCAGAACAAATGAACTGTGCTTCCTACACACAGGGGCCATATCTAGTTCAACTCTGCTTAGTAAACTGACAAGAACAGTAGCTCCGCTTCAGTCCAATACACTGTACTTGCTGGGAACAGATGCCAGTGCTATTTGCCCTGTTTATGACAATGGGAGTGCAATAGTGACTCTTCTTATCGGAAAACAACTCTTGCTCGTAGGACAAGAAACTGCATGTGATTCAACTCCATTTAGGACTGGGAAACAAATGCTAGCTCACTTTACAAGAAACACACTCTGCTTTTGAGAAAAGAGCACTCTTCTACTCAACTGTGTTTCCTATGGGGTCTGAAAAGTGAGCTTGCTCAGAACAAAAGAACTGTGCTTCCTACACACAGGGGCAATATCTAGTTCAACTCTGCTTAGGAAACAGACAATAACAGTAGCTCCTCTTCAGTCCAATACACTGTACTTGCTGGGAACAGACGCCAGTGCTATTTGCACTGTGTATGGCAATGCGAGCGCAATAATGACTTTCCTTACCAGAAAACAACTCTTGCTCATAGGACCAAAAACTGCATGTGATTCAACTCTATTTAGAACTGGGAAACAAACGCTAGCTCACCTTACAAGAAACACACTCTGCTTTTGAGAAAAGAGCACTCTTCTACTGTACTGTGTATCCTATGGGGACAGAACAGTGAGCTTGCTCAGAACAGAAGAACTGTGCTTCCTCCACACACGGGCCATATCTAGTTCAACTCTGCTTAGGAAACTGACAAGAACGGTAGCTCCTCTACAGTCCAATACACTGTACTAGCTGGGAACAGACGCGAGTGCTATTTGCACTGTGTATGGCAATAGGAGCGCAATAGTGACTTTTCTTATCGGAAAACACCTCTAGCTCATAGGACCAGAAACTGCATGGGATTCAACTCCATTTCTGACTTGATACAAACACTAGTTCGCCTTACAAGAAACATACTCTGCTTTTGAGAAAAGAGCACTCTTCTACTCTTCTGTGTTTCCTAAGTGGTCCGAACAGTGAGCTTGCTGAGAACAAAAGAACTGTGCTTCCTACACACAGGGGCCATATCTAGTTCAACTCTGCTTAGGAAACTGACGAGAACAGTAGCTCCGCTTCAGTCCAATACACTCTACTTGCTGGTAACAGATGCGAGTGCTATTTGCACTGTGTATGGAAATGGGAGCGCAATAGTGACTTTCCTTACCAGAAAAGAAATCTTGCTCATAGGACCAAAAACTGCATGTGATTCAACTCCATTTAGGACTGGGAAACAAACCCTAGCTCGCCTTTCAAGAAACACACTCTGCTTTTGAGAAAAGAGCACTCTTCTACTCTACTGTGTTTCCTATAGGGCCAGAACAGTGAGTTTGCTCAGAACAAAAGAACTGTGCTTCCAACAAATACGGCCATATCTAGTTCAATTCTGCTTAGGAAACTGACAAGATCAGTAGATCCTCTTCAGTCCAGTACACTGTACATGCTGGGAACAGACACCAGTGCTATTTGCCCTGTGTATGACAATGGGAGCGCAATAGTGACTCTTCTTACCAGAAAACAACTCTTGCTCATAGGACCAGAAATTGCATGGGATTCAACTCCTTTTATGACTGGGAAAAAAACGCTAGCTCGCCTTACAAGAAACACACTCTGCTTTTGAGAAAAGAGCACTCTTCTACTCTACTGTATATCCTATGGGGTCCGAACAGTGAGCTTGCTCAGAACAAAAGAACTGTGCTTCCTACACACACGGGCCCTATCTAGTTCAACTCTGCTTAGGAAACTGACAAGAACGGTAGCTCCTCCTCAGTTGAATACACTGTCCTAGCTGGGAACAGACGCGAGTGCTATTTGTACTGTGTATGGCAATAGGAGCGCAATAGTGACTCTTCTTATCAGAAAACAACTCTTGCTGGTAGGACCAGAAACTGCATGGGATTCAACTCTATTTAGGACTGGGAAACAAAAGATAGCTCGACTTACAAGAAACACACTCGGAATTGAGAAAGGAGCACTCTTCTACTCTAATGTGTTTCCTATAGGGCCAAAACAGTGAGCATTCTCAGAACAAAAGAACTGTGCTTCCTACACACACGGTCCATATCTAGTTAAACTCTGCTTAGGAAACTGACAAGAACAGTAGCTCCGCTTCAGTCCAATACACTGTACTTGCTGGGAACAGACGCGAGTGTTATTTGCACTGTGTATGGCAATGGGAGCGCAAGAGTGACTTTCCTTACCAGAAAACAACTCTTGCTCATAGGACCAAAAACTGCATGTGATTCAACTCCATTTAGGACTGGGAAACAAACGCTAGCTCGCCTTACAAGAAACACACTCTGCTTTTGAGAAAAGAGCACTCTTCTACTCTACTGTGTTTCGTATAGGGCCAGAACAGTGAGCTTGTTCAGAACAAAAGAACTGTGCTTCATACAAATACGGCCATATCTAGTTCAATTATGCTTCGAAACTGAAAAGAACAGTAGATCATCTTCAGTCCAATACAGTGTACATGCTGGGAACAGACGCCAGTGTTATTTGCCCTGTGAATGACAATGGGAGCACAATAGTGACTCTTCTTACCAGAAAACAACTCTTGCTCTTAGGACAAGAAACTGCATGTGATTCAACTCCATTTAGGACTGGGAAACAAATGCTAGCTCGCTTTACAAGAAACACACTCTGCTTTTGAGAAAAGAGCATTCTTCTACTCTACTTTGTTTCCTATGGGGTCTGAACAGTGAGCTTGCTGAGAACAAAAGAACTGTGCTTCCTACACACAGGGGCAATATCTAGTTCAACTCTGCTTAGGAAACTGACAAGAACAGTAGCTCCGCTTCAGTCCAATACACTGTACTTG